>NW_027496746.1:0-207835 GCF_021521415.1 Bidens hawaiensis
TAGATGCAAGGGTAAAAGTAATGAGAAGTGACAATGGGACTGAGTTCAAAAATTGTGTAATGGATGAGTTTTGCACAGCAAAAGGAATTTTTCAACAATTCAGTGCTCCTAGAACTCCTGAACAGAATGGAGTTGCAGAGAGAAGAAATATAACATTTATTGAGGCTGCAAGGACCATACTAGCAGATTCTCTGTTGCCGGTTTCCTTTTGGGCAAAAGCTATCAACACTGCTTGCTATGTTCAGAACAGAGTCCTTCTTAACAAAAGGCAAGACAAGAATCCTTATGAGAAGTCCTACATCAAATTTCTCAAACCATTTGGTTGCAAATGTTCTTTGTAGAACACCAAGAATTATCTTAACAAGTTTGAGGCAAAATCCTTGGATTGATTTTTTTTTGTTACCCAACACACTCAAAAGCTTGTAGAGTTTATATCAAAGACAATTTGAGTGTGATTGAATCTTTAGATATAATATTCAATGAAATCAGTTCAATACAGTTGATGGTGCTGCATGGCTATTTGATCTTGAAAAACTGATCAAGTCTTTCAAGATTTATCCTGAAGACTTTGATGATTCATTTTACAAGACAAGTATGATTGAAGAGAATGATCCGAAGAAATTAGATTTGGACAAGGTGTGGTCCAAGGTTGCTGGAAAAATAAGTGAATATAAATTTATAAAGGATCCCTCAAGTGCTGAAATTGAACATGTTCAAGATCAAGTTCATGATCAAGAACAAAATCAAAATCCAGGACAAAAACAAGAACCAGAATATGGTAATCAAAACAATCAATAAAATCAAGGTGATCAAGTCCTGAATGAGGAAGATCCTAGCAACCAAGATGAAGTGCAAAGACAAGCTGCAAGGGAAGCAATATTTGAAGACTTATTTCAAAGCTTAAATATGGGAAACAATGGTGCATCTAATTCATAACAGAATAATGAAGAAGCATCAGAGTTTAATGATGAAACAACTGATTTGATCATTGATAAACCAGATCTCAATGACTCAAATCTTGACTCTAATGTGTCTACTGATGTGATTGTTCAATCCTCTTATGTTGAAAGAAATCATCCACCTGAGAACATCATTGGAGATATCAATGAAAAAGTTACAAGAAGTGCATCTGAATCTGCAAACATTTGTTTGTACTTCTGCTTTCTATCCCAAAGTGAACCAAGAACATTGTTCAAGCATCAAAATACAATTGTTGGGTAGAAGCAATGCAAGAGGAGTTGACTCAATTCAAAGATCTGCAGGTGTGGGAACTTGTAGATAGGTCAATTACACTTGATTTGGTGTTTATTTAGAGTTTGAATGTTTAATTAGTTTTCATTATTAATAGTGTCCTGTTTTGAGTGATTTTGGATCAAGTTGAAATGGATTGATTGATTTATTGTTGGTTTGGATTGGATTTGAGGTGGTTTAAGTATTAGAAAGGTTTTGTGAATTGGAATTGAGTTTTGGTTTGGTTTCGGATTGATTCGGTATTGGTTTGGTTTGTGGCCGAAACAGGGTCGATGTTTTGGGTTAATTGAGTTGGTAATTAGAGAGAATCGGTTACGAGGTTTGGTGTATTGGATTCGCAATCGTGTTACGAGTGTTTTGGTAGGTAATTTGTGGATTTTGGTTAAGAATCTAGATTATATGACGGATTTTAGGCTTCTGGGTTTCTGGGTTTGGTGTTCATCATTTCCAGATTTCTGGAAATTCTTGTTGAAGATTTGAAGATTCAAAGATGAACATGATTCACTACGTTGATTCGCTATCCTGTTCACTTTGATTCGTTCATTAAGGTCGTCAGTTCGTTATAAATTTCAAGTGATTAGCTAGACAGTTCGCTTCAATAGTTGATTCGTGTTATCTAATTCGTTATTTGGGTTAACTGATTTGTGTGACATGCGTCCACTTAGGGATCTGTGTCATAACAACCTTCGCCACGTGGCATAAGGTGTCAGAGTTTGTTACAAACGGTTGTAACAAACTGATTCGGTATAGTTGATTCACTAATCAACTATAGCTTGTTCGTTATCTATTTCGCTAAGTTTTTCTCAGTGATTCGCTACTGAATACTTTCTAATTCGTTAAGTTTCTCTTATCAATTCGCTAGCTAATTCGTTAGTCAATTTGTTAGTTTGACTTATTGTTAAATCTGATTCGTTGACTTTCTGATTCGTTAGATTGATTCGTTAAACTCAATTTTGATTCGTTATCTGATCAATCTTAGCTTCGTTAAGATTTGATTCGTTAATTTACTGTTCACAGTTCGTTACAGCTGTATACAGTTCGTTACATTTACCATTCGCTAAGTTTATTCGCTAGTTGATTCGTTACACCCCTTGACCTTTTGACACTTGTCAAAAATGGCAGGTATGTATGCATTAGCGTCTCAAAACATGTTGAGACAACAAATGTTGCAACTTAATACCGAGATAGGTTCACATTTGAAATGTCCAAGGTTGATGAAGTTCAGTGACTTTGCTAAATGGGAACCTCGGTTTCGTGCTCATCTCGGATCAGTTCATCCTGACTGCTCATATTGTTTAGATGAAGTTTATACTGTTCCTATGATTGGGGATAAGACTATCGGATTCAGACCTAAAGCTATATTTCAATACTCACAAGAAGAGAAGAAGGCACTAGAGATAGAGACAAAAGCATATTCTACTCTAACTATGGCTTTACCTGAAAATATATTTCACCAAGTGGGTAGTATTAAGATATGTGCTTCTTTGTTTCAACATATCCGAATGAGAAGTATGGGAAACACAGCTGAAAGCAAAAAGGTGATGCTTAAGTTTCAATTCAGAAACTTTAATTTACTTAAAGGTGAAACGGTTGAAGAGATGACTACGAGATTCAATCACTTGATTGCAGAAATGGATAAAATGAAGATGAAAATTTTCGAGATTGACAAGATTGATACTATTAAGAGTGCATTACCAAGTTCGTACTCTACTTTTTTAATGGTATTAAAAGAAAATAGTTATTTAAATGAAGACTTGACTGTAAGTGAGTTCTTACAAAAGATTGATGCTCGTGAGTATGATCTTAAGTGTCAAAAATCATCAAATGAAAGTCAAGATCCTGCTTTCTATGGTGGCAACATGCCTTTAAGTTCAACAATTTCACCGATCACTGCTTTTCTGACACAGAACGCAAGAGAAAATGAACAACTATTTATAGTGATCCTAGAGCATGTTTTTATACTGATGGTAACCTCTGGATCACCAAATGTTTCTGCTGGTTCAGGAAGTTCGTCTTCAACAAATTAATACTCATCACCTCCAAACGTCAATATGAAAGAAGCTGAACAAAACTTTGCCTTTCTATCCGCTTTCATGACTTCTTATGAAAATCTGGTTAGTAGCAAAATTGCCACTAGGGATTTAACTGATGAAGACTATGATCAGATTGATCCTGATGACTTAGAAATCATGGATTTAAAGTGGAACATGGCAATGATTGTTCGAAAGGTGAAAAGATTCATGCAAAGAACCGTAAAGATCTTCTCGCTCTAAACAAGAAGTTGGGATTTGACAAGTTGAAGGTGCAATGTTATAATTGTCAAGAATTCGGTCATTTTGCAAAAAAATGTGACAAACAGAAAAAGGAGTATAATGGTCCTCGTGGTCAAAGTTAAAATTCTTCAACACCACGAGGTAATGATGCTGAGAAGAAACCATCAAGTTCCGGGTCACAAGCAATGTTAGCTAATGGTGATGATTGGTCACAACGATTACTGTGCAACGATAATCAAGCTAATTTGGCGTTGTTCGGGTTGACTCAAGATTTCCATGGAAGTGAGGTGTCTTCTGATAATGACTCTGGATCGGATTCTGATGATTCCTGTGACAAACCTACAACAGTCTTTGCATGCATGGCTAAGATAAACGAGGTTAGTCATTCTATTTCTGCTACATCATATGTTAAAGTAAATTGTGCTGATTGTGAATCTAACAAACCTAAGTTAGAATCTTTAAAGAATCACAATGACAATTTAGTGAGAGAAATTGCTTCTCTAAAGGATACTTATCGACAATCTCTTGAATCTCAAATTAGATCTCGTGAAAAGATTGAAGCATTGTCGACCAGTAACCATGATCTCAAAGCTGAGTTATTTGTGAAAATGACAATTAATGACCAAAAGTTTCAAGAAATTTTGAAACATCGTTAAAAGATAACCGAGCTTGAGAATGAGGTTCTTGAGTTAAAGAACAAATTGGGTAAATTTCGAAATTCATCTTTTCTGTTGAATGAAATTATTGAAGTTTCTGGAAAACAAAAGGATTCAAAGAAAGGTATAGGATTTGTTGAAATTCCACCACCATTTCGCAATGATTATAAAATTAATCCTTTTGCTCCAACTGAGAAAGATGTTATTCTTAAAGAACCTGTGATTTCAGAAAAATCAAAACCTGTTATTACTAAAGGTCTTAAAATCCAATCTTCAACTCAGAAACCTCATGTTCAAAGCAACAAAGTTTTTGTTGAAAACGTTGACAAAGTTATCATTGAGGATGTGTTTGAACCTGAAATTATACACAAAAACAAGAACATCCCAAGTTCTAATCACATACTGTGTGAACCTCATGAATTTGAGGAGGCTGTGTATGGTTCGCACACAACTAAGATGAAACAAGATGCTTTTGTCAAACCAGTGAAGGCTAAGAAACCAGAAAAACACAAAATTTCTGATGAGGATTTGTTGCATTTCCTAAATCCTAATGAATTTAAGCCGTCATCTTCTCGGGTGTTTAAGTTAAAAAGGATGGACACAATGTTCACTGAGAAAGACATTCCAATAAGTATCATTAAACCTAAACTGATTGAGAGTGTATTTCATAATGAAACTTCCAAGATTCATGAACTTGAACGTTTATATGCTCAAGCGAAAAAATCAGCTTCATCTGACTCTTTGACTAAAGTAAAAGAAGTTTTAAAACAAGCTAAGAAAATTAACTTTGTGAAATCAACTGGGACAGATACGTTGAAAGGTTTTTCGGACTGTTCTAATTTAGATTTTTACTTGAAAAAGAAATATGAATTATCTAATGATTTTGCTAAAAGTATGACCATAAATGTGAGTCATCAGTCATCATCTGTGTCATATGTTCCAACAAATTCTCAACATCATCATGTTGACATGCGGAGTTGTTGTCACACCCGGCCCTGAGCGGCGGAAACAGCCGGGCGCGCGCGAGTGGGGATTGATAATTAAGCACGGGCCATTGCAAACATTCAAAGTAAGATTTTCATTGCGCATGAAAAGTTTAATACAAATACATTACATTGTTTAAAAAATTTCATAAAAACATCCAAGTATAAAAACTGTTGAAGATTTCCACGCCATATCCCCTTGCGCGGCGGGAACAACCACGCGCATCGAAGGGATATAACTAAAATCTTCCAAAAAGATAGTTTTAGATGTTCAGCGTGAGGTGCTCTAAGTGTGACTCCATGCGCTACCTAGTTATCTCCTGAAAGACACGTAAAAACATTTGGATCAGTATAAACTGAGTGAGTTCACAAGTTTTAGTAACTTGATAAATCGTATTGCATCATAATCTTGATAAAAATCATTCTGAAACATAATTCTGATAGCATCATCAAAACACATGCTTAGTAAAGCATAGTTCTGATAACATAATCTGATAAAATCGTTCCGCGGGTCACGCGCGAACATTTCTGGGAACTGTGCTCGTCTGTGTAAGTGGCGCTGCCACTACGAGCGAAACAAGTAATACCGTCCCGCGGGTTACGCGCGGACACATCTGAAAAACCGTGCTCGTCTGTGTAAGTGGCGCTGCCACTACGAGCGAATAATACCGTCCCGCGGGTTACGCGCAGACGTTGTGCCGGAAAACAAGGCGCTCGTCTGCGTAAGAGGAGCGACCCCTACGAGCGGGCTCAAACCCATAGTACTGCCCCATGACCATACTAGGCACTCGTCTGCGTAAGAGGTGCGACCCCTACGAGTGGGCGGATCAAACCAGCAGTCCCTACCCTTAGAGTTCCAATGGTAAAGTGATCACTTACTCGAATCTGGTGCACATACATCGTAAACCAAAGATAACCGTTTGCATTGCTCATCATGAAACATAATTTAAACACAATCGTTTGCATAACTTGTAAGTATACCATGATAAATCGTAATTTAAGTACGTGTCCCTCGCCCCGAAAACAGTTTAAAAATAGTGAAAACAGTGAAAACAGGGGCTGTGAGACTCACCTGTGGTTCTTGTTAAGGGATTAATCGAGATTCGGGTTTTCTTGGTGTTGGCCTCGGAATTGAAGGGCTAGAATACGATTAAATAACATGGAGTATATATATTAAGATCAAGAATTGGGAGAATATAAGGGTTGGAAAGCAGATCTTAAGGTTATATTCTTGGCTTACCTGATAACAGGATCGGAAACGAAAACAATCGGATGCTTGGGAGATGATTAGTGCAAGTTGCAGTTTTTAAGAGAGAAGTTTGAAGTGTGTTTGGGTGATAACTTAGGTTACATATTTATAGGCAAACTCAAGGGAACACAATCCCTTGCTTTAGGGGATTGTAATCTTTTCATATCTAGGTGTAATGATGATAAAGTATGGAAATTATTATTATTTATTTAAGAGTGGAGTAGTGGATAAAAGATTTTGATTTGATTTGGTCCGGACATGCAGGTCTGGGGTTGGTGAGAATAGGGTGGCTGACAGTTGACTTTTCATGTTACAGTGTGCTTTTTCAGGTACTTTTGTCAGTGTACAGTAAAAAGTGGAAAATCTCTGAAACACGCTACTGTTTCCTTTTGGGCGGGAGTAATCTCCTTACATCAGGAGAATAGACTAAGTGTTCTGCGCGTATCACTTTGTGCGCATAGCTTTCTGCGTGAAGGACATTTCTTTGCTGCGGGTAGGTGCGTAACCTTCTCGCAGTTAGGGACATTGAGTTTCATTTGTAGATTCTCCAGGTGGTCTTGGTATTTCAACATAGTGATCAGTCATGTTGAAGTCAATTCCATCTTGGAGCTTCAGACAAACTAGCTCTCAATGTTCCCGCCATGCGGGGAGGTTAGTTCCCCTTCCGCACACGCATACACGATTTGGGGTGCACCCGCCTTAGCATCATGCGAGACGGTCAGCCCATTAGACAACATTAAGTTATAGAAACATAAAACCAATACACTCGCGCATGGCGCATATAACATATGCCCACGCAGGTTCTTAACATGGCGCGCTCGCGCAGGGCGCACATAACAAATGCACGCGCTGACTAACATGGCGCGCTCGCGCAGGGCGCACATAACAAATGCACGCCCTGACTAACATGGCGCGCTCGCGCAGGGCGCATATAACATAATTACCTAATATTTAGGTTGATTACTTGGTTTAAGGGATTGGGAATTTACCGGGTGTCACATTCTCCCCCTGTTAAGCGAATTTCGTCCCGAAATTTAGGAGACGTTGCTGGCAGAAGCCATGCTCTGAAAGAGGTGTGGGTATTTCTGGCGCATTTGATCTTCTCTTTCCCAAGTGAATTCAGGCCCACGCCTTGATTTCCATTGAACCTTTACTAACTTGATTTTGCTTCTGCGTAACTTTTGTTCTTTCCAATCGGTTACTGCTATAGGTTCTTCTACGAAGTGCAGCTGTTTGTCGATGTGAATCTCTTCCAACGGCAAAATCAACGTTTCGTCAGATAAGCACTTTTTGAGGTTGGACACATGAAACGTATCATGAACTCCACTGAGTTCGGCGGGTAAACGGAGTTTATAAGCAACCGGACCGATCCTTTCCAGGATCTCAAATGGTCCAATGTAGCGCGGATTCAACTTTCCTCGCTTGCCGAAACGGGGGACTCCTTTCCATGGAGAGACTTTCAAAAGTACTCTATCCCCTACTTGAAACTCCAACGGTTTCCTTCGCACATCTGCGTAGTTCTTCTGTCTGTCGCGCGCTGTCTTAAGGCGATCCCGTATCTGAAAAATCTTGTCTGTTGTTTCTTGGATCAATTCTGGACCAGTCATTTGCTTGTCACCCACTTCAGCCCAGCACAGTGGGGATCTACACTTGCGCCCATACAAAGCTTCAAACGGCGCAGCCTTGAGGCTTGTGTGATAAATGTTGTTGTAAGAAAATTCAACCAATGGGAGATGAGTATCCCAGCTACCTCCGAAATCGATCGCGCACTGCGCGCAGCATATCTTCCAATGTCTGGATTGTTCGCTCGCTTTGCCCATCCGTTTGAGGATGATAAGCTGTACTCATATCAAGACGAGTACCTAAAGCCCCTTGTAACGATCTCCAAAATCTTGAGGTGAACCGACTATCTCTATCAGAAATGGTGGACACTGGGACTCCATGTTTTGAAACTACTTCTCGAATATACAATCGGGGTAACTTTTCCATCTTATCGGTTTCCTTGATCGGCAGGAAGTGCGCTGACTTAGTTAGCCGATCCACAATAACCCAGATCGTGTCGTAACCCCCAGGTGTCCTTGGCAGTTTGGTGATGAAGTCCATAGAGATTTGTTCCCACTTCCACATGGGAATTTCTGGCTGTTGAAGCAACCCTGACGGCTTCTGGTATTCAGCCTTTACCTTCGAACACGTCAGGCACTTACTGTCATACGTCGCGATGGCGCCTTTAAGATTGGGCCACCAATACAGCGCTTTAACATCTTGGTACATCTTGTCTGCGCCAGGATATACGGAATACCGCGTCTTGTGAGCTTCGTTTAATACTTGCTCGCGCAATCCTCCCCTGAGAGGGACCCATATGCGGTTAGCAAAATATCGAGTGTCGTTCTCTTTGATCTCCAAATTCTTAATCATACCTCCAAGGGATTCGTTTTTAACAAACTCTGGTTTCAAGGCTTCTTGCTGAGCGTCTCGGATGCGGGTAGAGAGATCTGCGTGAATGGTCAACCTTAGAGCCTTGACTCGTAGCGTTTTTATTCGCTCCTTCCTACTTAGCGCGTCTGCTACTACATTCGCCTTTCCAGGATGATACTTTATTTCACAATCATAATCATTCAACAATTCAACCCATCTTCGTTGCCACATGTTTAAATCCTTTTGATCAAATATATGTTGAAGGCTCTTGTGATCCGTAAAGATTATACACTTTGTACCATAGAGGTAATGGCGCCAAATCTTTAGCGCGAAGACAACCGCTCCATGTTCCAGATCATGCGTTGTGTAGTTCTTTTCATTGGTCTTGAGTTGGCGCGAGGCATACGCTATGACTTTGTCTCGCTGCATAAGGACACATCCGAGTCCCTGATGTGAAGCGTCGCAGTAAACAACGATGTCATCCGTCCCCTCGGGCAGAGACAGAATTGGCGCACTACATAACTTCTGTTTTAACATTTGAAATGCCGCTTCCTGATTTTCGCCCCAAACAAACTTCTTGTCTTTCTGAGTTAGCGCGGTCAGTGGTAGAGCTATCTTGGAGAAGTTCTCAATGAAGCGTCGATAGTAGCCAGCTAGTCCTAGTAATTGCCTCACCTCAGTTGGGGTTTTTGGCGCTTCCCAGTTTTCGATGGCCTTGACTTTGGAAGGATCAACGTGTATTCCTTTCTCGTTTACAACATGACCGAGAAAGTGAACTTCTCTAAGCCAAAACTCACATTTGGAAAACTTCGCATACAACTTTTCTTTCCTCAACAATTCCAAAATCAATCTCAGGTGTTGCTCATGCTCGGCCTTGGTCCGAGAGTAAATCGGAATATCATCTATAAACACAATCACAAACTTGTCCAAGTATGGTTTGCACACGCGGTTCATCAGATCCATGAATACAGCCGGCGCATTAGTTAGCCCGAAAGGCATCACTAAGAACTCATAATGGCCGTATCTAGTTCGGAAGGCTGTTTTCGGCACATCTTCCTCATGGACCCTAAGTTGGTGGTATCCTGACCGTAGATCTATCTTCGAATAATAACTGGATCCCTGTAACTGGTCAAATAAGTCGTCAATCCTCGGTAAGGGGTACCGATTCTTGACTGTCAGCTAGTTCAGCTCCCTATAGTCAATACACATTCTGAACGAACCATCCTTCTTCTTAACAAACAGTACTGGAGCTCCCCAAGGTGAGAAGCTTGGGCGTATGAAACCCTTATCCAATAGTTCCTGTAACTGATTGGATAGCTCTTGCATCTCAGATGGAGCTAATCGATAAGGCGCTCGAGCTACTGGCGCAGCTCCTGGGACTAAATCAATACGAAATTCGACTTGTCGCGACGGCGGTAATCCGGGCAAATCTTCAGGAAAAACTTCTGGAAATTCGCGCACTACTGGTAAGTCTTCAATTCTTCGCTCATCTCCTTTCTTCTCTACGACATGCGCCAGGAAGGCGTAGCACCCTTTCCTTAGGCACTTGCGCGCCTTTAGGCACGAAATCAGTTTCGTCGCAACTCCCCTTCTTTCCCCTTGAATTACCAAGGTTTCTTCGTTCAACAGTGGGATCCGAACCTGCTTCTCATAGCAAATAACCTCTGCGTGGTTCTCGACTAACCAATCCATACCTACCACAATGTCAAAACTTCCCAAGTCTATTGGCAACAAGTTAATATTGAACCCGTGACCTCCCATGACTATTACACATTGTTCAGTTCTTTCGTTCGCGCATAACTGCCTACCATTGGCTAGTTCTATAGTATAAGGCGTGTCTAGCCTACTGGTTGCTAAGCCTAGGGAGTTTTTAAACTCAGCAGATATAAAAATTAGGTCAGCGCAAGTATCAAATAAGACAGATGCAAAATGGCCGTTAAGTAAAAACGTATCGGTTACCACATTCGGCTCTTCTTTAGCTTCGCCCGCGCCGATCACAAAAGCTCTCCCGCGAGCTTGGTTTCCCTTTTGCGGGCAATCCCGACTAAAATGCCCTGGCTTCCCGCATGCGTAGCAGTTGTCGCTCGCTCCAGCTTCTCTGATACGGCAATTCACCGTCTTGTGCCCTGGCCTGTTACATTTGGCGCACGTGACGCTCGCGCATTCACCCTCGTGGTGAAACTTGCATTTGTTGCACCATGGGTAAGGCCCGCTGTATCCTTTCCTTGATGGCTCCGCGGCTTGGATCGCGTAAACCCTTGCGCTTTCCTGCTTCTTGAACGGTGGCTGCTTGGAGTCGGACCCTCGGTGGTGAGAGTTCCATTTCCTCTTGGAGTCAGAGGTTCGCTGCTCGTTTCCGCGCGTAGTCAACATACCCGCACGGACCGTATCCCTTGTAAGGGTGATGGCCCGCGCTACCCGCCTCATCAAAGGTTGGAGGCGCTGCGGCGTTGAGCGGAACCCTAACAACAGGAGGTAACCCAAAAATATACCTCTCGATCTTCTTTTCCTCCGTGTTTGCCATGTCTGGTACCAACTGGCAAAGCTCGTTGAACCGGTTGTTGTAGGCGTCGATATCCGTTCCTACCATGGTGTGGTTCCAGAATTCCTGCTGCAGACTCTGGATTTCTGCGCGAGAGCAGAACTTTCTCATCATCATTTCCTTCAGTTCCTCCCAGGTCTTGTGAAGAGCAACTTCTCGCCCCAAAGTCTTCACTTGAAGCTTCCGCCAAGACGAAGCTGCTTCTTGGAACATGCATGTCGCGTAAAGGACCTTCTGGTTCTCACTACATCTGCTAATGGAGAGAACTGTCTCCATCTTGTCAATCCAGTTGTAGAGCCCAATGGCCCCTTCGGTACCCTTGAATGGCCAAGGCCTACAGGCCATAAATGTCTTATAGGAGCACCCTTTGTCCAAGGCTCCTGATTCGGGTTCTGGGGTCTCGTTCTGACGACCCTGACTAGATTCGGCCTTGCTGGCCTCATGTGTCGCAATCGCCTGCGCGATTATTTCCGCGAGTTCCTCGGGTGTCATGGTAATTCCCTTGGCTCTGATTGGAGGCATTCTCGCTTTAAAAGAGTGAAAATATATTAAACTTAGCGCATGTACTCTGAGCACATAATGTTCTTTATCTTTATTCACTAGACACTGTGTGACCCGTGTTCCTAAGTGTGTGTATAGTTTCTTTTGAAAATATTTTCTTTGAAAAAATATTTCATGCGATTCCCCAACGGTTATAGTCTTGGTTAAAACTTCTTTTCCTAGTTCGCTATAACCAGTGCTCTGATACCAATCTGTCACACCCGGCCCTGAGCGGCGGAAACAGCCGGGCGCGCGCGAGTGGGGATTGATAATTAAGCACGGGCCATTGCAAACATTCAAAGTAAGATTTTCATTGCGCATGAAAAGTTTAATACAAATACATTACATTGTTTAAAAAATTACATAAAAACATCCAAGTATAAAAACTGTTGAAGATTTCCACGCCATATCCCCTTGCGCGGCGGGAACAACCACGCGCATCGAAGGGATAGAACTAAAATCTTCCAAAAAGCTAGTTTTAGATGTTCAGCGTGAGGTGCTCTAAGTGTGACTCCATGCGCTACCTAGTTATCTCCTGAAAGACACGTAAAAACATTTGGATCAGTATAAACTGAGTGAGTTCACAAGTTTTAGTAACTTGATAAATCGTATTGCATCATAATCTTGATAAAAATCATTCTGAAACATAATTCTGATAGCATCATCAAAACACATGCTTAGTAAAGCATAGTTCTGATAACATAATCTGATAAAATCGTTCCGCGGGTCACGCGCGAACATTTCTGGGAACTGTGCTCGTCTGTGTAAGTGGCGCTGCCACTACGAGCGAAACAAGTAATACCGTCCCGCGGGTTACGCGCGGACACATCTGAAAAACCGTGCTCGTCTGTGTAAGTGGCGCTGCCACTACGAGCGAATAATACCGTCCCGCGGGTTACGCGCAGACGTTGTGCCGGAAAACAAGGCGCTCGTCTGCGTAAGAGGAGCGACCCCTACGAGCGGGCTCAAACCCATAGTACTGCCCCATGACCATACTAGGCACTCGTCTGCGTAAGAGGTGCGACCCCTACGAGTGGGCGGATCAAACCAGCAGTCCCTACCCTTAGAGTTCCAATGGTAAAGTGATCACTTACTCGAATCTGGTGCACATACATCGTAAACCAAAGATAACCGTTTGCATTGCTCATCATGAAACATAATTTAAACACAATCGTTTGCATAACTTGTAAGTATACCATGATAAATCGTAATTTAAGTACGTGTCCCTCGCCCCGAAAACAGTTTAAAAATAGTGAAAACAGTGAAAACAGGGGCTGTGAGACTCACCTGTGGTTCTTGTTAAGGGATTAATCGAGATTCGGTTTTTCTTGGTGTTGGCCTCGGAATTGAAGGGCTAGAATACGATTAAATAACATGGAGTATATATATTAAGATTAAGAATTGGGAGAATATAAGGGTTGGAAAGCAGATCTTAAGGTTATATTCTTGGCTTACCTGATAACAGGATCGGAAACGAAAACAATCGGATGCTTGGGAGATGATTAGTGCAAGTTGCAGTTTTTAAGAGAGAAGTTTGAAGTGTGTTTGGGTGATAACTTAGGTTACATATTTATAGGCAAACTCAAGGGAACACAATCCCTTGCTTTAGGGGATTGTAATCTTTTCATATCTAGGTGTAATGATGATAAAGTATGGAAATTATTATTATTTATTTAAGAGTGGAGTAGTGGATAAAAGATTTTGATTTGATTTGGTCCGGACATGCAGGTCTGGGGTTGGTGAGAATAGGGTGGCTGACAGTTGACTTTTCATGTTACAGTGTGCTTTTTCAGGTACTTTTGTCAGTGTACAGTAAAAAGTGGAAAATCTCTGAAACACGCTACTGTTTCCTTTTGGGCGGGAGTAATCTCCTTACAT
Source organism: Bidens hawaiensis (assembly GCF_021521415.1). NCBI lineage: Eukaryota > Viridiplantae > Streptophyta > Magnoliopsida > Asterales > Asteraceae > Bidens > Bidens hawaiensis. The sequence goes on from NW_027496746.1 coordinate 13,788, forward strand.
CTGGAGAATAGACTAAGTGTTCTGCGCGTATCACTTTGTGCGCATAGCTTTCTGCGTGAAGGACATTTCTTTGCTGCGGGTAGGTGCGTAACCTTCTCGCAGTTAGGGACATTGAGTTTCATTTGTAGATTCTCCAGGTGGTCTTGGTATTTCAACATAGTGATCAGTCATGTTGAAGTCAATTCCATCTTGGAGCTTCAGACAAACTAGCTCTCAATGTTCCCGCCATGCGGGGAGGTTAGTTCCCCTTCCGCACACGCATAGACGATTTGGGGTGCACCCGCCTTAGCATCATGCGAGACGGTCAGCCCATTAGACAACATTAAGTTATAGAAACATAAAACCAATATACTCGCGCATGGCGCATATAACATATGCCCACGCAGGTTCTTAACATGGCGCGCTCGCGCAGGGTGCACATAACAAATGCACGCGCTGACTAACATGGCGCGCTCGCGCAGGGCGCACATAACAAATGCATGCGTTGACTAACATGGCGCGCTCGCGCAGGGCGCACATAACAAATGCACGCGCTGACTAACATGGCGCGCTCGCGCAGGGCGCATATAACATAATTACCTAATATTTAGGTTGATTACTTGGTTTAAGGGATTGGGAATTTACCGGGTGTCACAGTTGTTTTCTTTGCGGTCAACAAGGTCATGTAGTAAGAAATTGTGGCCAGAAGAACTATCAGAATCTTCATCCTTTTATCAAGGACCACTCCAAACCGGTTCCTTTGGTAAAGGAGATTCTGAACCGGCCTGTGTCGTATACTGATGATACTCATATTATGTTTTCGAATATACATCCTCGAAAAGTTGTTCATGTGAATGAAACTCACGGTTCTGTTAAACCTAAGTTTATTCCTACTGAACCATTATGCAAAAATGTTAATTCAAATGTGGTTCAAGCTGCGTATCTAAGACAAAAGTCTAAGAAACCTGTAACTTATTCTCAAGTTGCTGAACAACAATTGAATGCAACTAAAGTTAATTTTACTTATGAAAACCAAAAGGTGCCCAAGACCGAGGCCTGGGCTTCCTTTTTGGACTAATTATTTTCATTTGTGTGTAGGGTACATCCAAGACCATTTCTGGTGAAAACCAGATCATGGATAGTGGATGTTCTCGTCATATTACTGGGAATCTCAAGCTCTTAACAAATGTGAGAAATATACAAGGGGTTTATGTGGCGTTTGCTGGGAATTCTGGGGGTATGATTACACAAGAAGGTGATGTGACAAATGGGAAGATTACTTTTGAGAAGGTTAATTATTGTGATAAAGTGAATCATAACTTATTGAGTGTGTCGCAAATCTGTGATAAGCAATAGACGACAATATTTACAGATAAAGAGTGTCTGATTTTGAAACCGGGTTATGTGATTCCCGAGGACATGGTTGTCATGCGATCACCTCAATTAAATGATATTTATGACTTGAATATGAATACTAATGTATCTAAATCGATTGAAACGTGTTTTGTCTCGAAAGCAACCGAGAAAGACTCAGTACTTTGGCATCGAAGAATGTGTCACATACATGTTCGAAAGATGAATTATTTAATGGCAAACGATCTGGTAGAGGGGTTGTCGTTAAAGAATTTTATGTTATCTGATCACTGTGTTGCTTGCAAAAAGGGCAAACAGAAGAAGAAATCGCACCCATCTAAGTTATTGAATTCCATTGATACTCTAGTTGAACGACTTCATATGGATTTATTCGGTCCAGTGAATCGTGCGAGTATTTCTGGAGACTGGTACTGCCTGGTTGTTACAGATGATTATTCACGATATTCATGTGTTTTATTTATGAGTTCAAAAGATCAAACACCGGGTCTCGTTCAAAATCTAATTACTAAGATCGAATCACTTTACAAACTAAAAGTGAGGAGAATTCGAAGTGACAATGGTACTGAATTTTAAAATACTGTATTGGATTTCTTTTGTGTACAAAAATGAATTCATCGAGAATACAATGCCCCATATGTACCACAACAGAACGGTGTAGCTGAAAGATAGAATAGAACGTTGATTGAAGCTGCTAGAACGATGCTTGCTGATTCAAAGCTTCCTGTCCAATTTTGGAATGAGGCGGTGAATACTGCTTGTTATACACTCAATCGAGTTCTAACTGCTAAAAGACTCAAGAAGACCAGTTATGAATTGCTGAATAATCGTAAACCTAATTTAAAGTACTTGGAACCATTTGGGTGTCCTTGTACTATGTTGAAAAAGGATGTGGGTAAGTTTGATGAAAAAGCCATTTAAAGTTGTTTCTTGGGGGTATGCATTACCTAAGAAAAGAGTGTTTAACTTTACGTCCGGTTGTGTTGAAGAATGGTACCATGTGGACTGTCAAAAGTACACTACTCCTTCTCAAGGAAAAGGTCCCGACTGGATGTTTGACTACGATGGTTTATTTAATTTGATTACTCCAACAACTGATCATCCAGATGAAGATTTAGTTCGTGCTTATTTTGAAGAACATTTGGAAATTCCAAGGTTTGCAAGTTCAAATGATGTTGAAGCTCCAATTGTTGCTCCAACTGAAGAACCTAATAATAAGTCTCCTGTTCACTATAATAATGCTTCTGCTTCATCTGATGAGAATGTTGTTGTAGATCAAGTTATTGAACTTGATGGTGATGTTTCATCTCCTGAATTGGGTGAACATTACACTAATTTATTTGAAATATTGTTGTTTTTGAAAATCCTACTCTCAGGATTCACAATTACCATCAACAAGAAAACATTATTGGAGAACTTGATGTGGGAGTTCAAACACGACATCAAGTTGCTTCTTCAAGTGAAAATAATGCTTTATGTGCTTATGCTGACTTACACTCATCTGAGATTGCAACTATTGCTAAATTCACTTGTTTTCTATATCAAGTTGAGCTAACGACTTCTTGTGTGGCACTTCAAGATCCTTCTTGGGTAGAAGCTATGCAAGAAGAATTACAGCAATTTGCACGTTTGGGTATTTGGGATCTTATCGAAAAACCTGCTAGAGTCAAGAAGGCGATTCCTACTAAGTGGGTATATAAATATAAGAAAGACGACCGTGGGGTAATTGTGAGAAACAAAGCACGATTAGTTGTTCAAGGTTTTAATCAGCAAGAGGGTATTGATTATACTTAGGTTTATGCTCCAGTTGCAAGATTTGAGTCGATTCGAATCTTCCTGGCATATGCTGTTTACAAGAATATTAAAGTTTATCAAATGGATGTCAAGAGTGCTTTTCTCAATGGTGAACTTCATGAAGAAGTGTTTGTCTTACAACCTCCAGGTTTTGAAGATCCTGATTATCCTGACCGTGTTTACCGATTAAACAAGGCATTATATGGTATACATCAAGCCCCGAGAGCTTGGTATGGCATGCTCGCCGACCATCCGACGGATAATGGTTTCAAACGTGGAGCTGTCGACTGCACTTTGTTTTATAAGAATATTGGTGATGATCTTCTCCTCGTTCAGATTTATGTTGATGACATAATCTTTGGGTCTACAAACGACACGTTGTGTAAGGAGTTCGAGAAGTCTATGCAAACCAAGTTCGAGATGAGTTCGATGGGAGAGATGAATTTCTTTTTAGGGTTGCAGGTTCATCAGTCTGCGAAGGGAATCTTCATTCATCAGACAAAATATGTGAACGACGTCTTGAGCCGATTCAAGATTACTTCCGGAAAAATCCCTTCTACTCCTCTTCCCGTGGGTCATAATTTATCACCGGATGAATTGGAGGACACCGTTGATCCGACCCTCTATCGTGCTATAATTGGTTCTTTAATGTATTTAACTGCTTCTCGACCCAACATAATGTTTGCTGTTTGTTTATGTGCTAGGTACCAAGCTAGTCCCCGAGCGACTCACCTGGCAGCGGTCAAGCGTATTCTGCAATATCTAAGGGGAAATCCTGACATCGGGTTATGGTACCCTAAAGATGATACTTTCGATATTACCGCTTACTCAGACTCAGACTACTACAGCAGGATGTCAATTCTTAGGAAGCCGGCTTGTTTCCTGGCAATGTAAGAAGCAGACAACGTTCTCCACTTCAACCGCCGAAGCTGAGTATGTTGCAGCCTCGAGTTGCTGTTCCCAGGTTTTGTGTATACAACAACATCTTCGCGACTATGGTTTGAAGTTTCTTACTACTCCCATCTTGATTGATAATTCTGCTGCTATAAGTATCACCAAGAATCCCGTACAACATTCTAAAACGAAACATATCGGAATTCGATATCATTTTATACGGGATTGTTATTAAAAGAAATTAATTGATCTTGAGAAAGTACATACTGATTTTCAAAAAGCCGATCTATTTACCAAAGCCTTTGATAAAACACGTTTTAACTTTCTGCTTGGTTTAAATGGATTGAAGATCCTTGCTGAGATCTTAAAATTAGGATAATTATCTTTATTTTAGTTTGTTCTAGTTTAAATTTTATTTTGTTTTTAGATTTTAGGGGGTGAATCTTAGAAAACACAAAAATATTGTGCTTTTTGCTTGTATAGATAAAACCCAAAAATATTAGAAAACTTTGAAAACTCAAAAATATTGTGTTCTTTCTTGTTTTATTTTAGTATTTTGAAAAATCAAAAATATTGTTTTTTAAAAAAAAATTGAAAATTGAAAATATCAAAAAGATTGTGGTTTCTATTTGTAAAGAAAATTTTTAAAAAGTTAAAAAGAATGTGAAATTCTGTTTTTATAAAGAAAAATCTGAAAATACAAAAAAATTGTGTTTTAGTTTGTAAAGAGAAAAACCAAAAAGTTTTTTGCTTTTGATCGCTGAAAATTATGTCATTTACTTCTATTTTGAAGGACATATACTTGTATATGTTTGGTCCTGATAATTTCTTGTAAATCTTCGGGTTAGCCATTTACCTGACAAATGGATAGTACTTGGGGCGTTCGTTAAGCTTTCTATTTTATTTTTAGCTGAAAATTTAGTCAGTTATTTAAGTTTGTGAAGCGTGCTTGCATGTTTTGGTCATGTTCTCTACTTGTAGATGGATAGGATAGCCATTAATTTATAAACTTAAATTAACTGGGGCAATTAAAATGATTTTTTTTATGCTCAAATCCAGAAAGAAATAAGCTTAAAAGACTGTGTGCTTAATCATTGGTGCATTGATAGGTCTTAAACAAACTGTTAGAGTAAAGTAAGTGATATAAACTAAAAGAAAAGCCAGATTGAAAGAGGTGTTAGTCTCTAGCAAAAGTCTCAGTGAAGATGGCAGAAATGTAAATAACCGGTCATACTCAAGCCTTATAGTTGTTGATCACACAAAAATATAATAAAGCAAATAACAAGCGTTAGGATTCCGAACACTATGAGTCTCTATGCGGCTTAATCATCTGGGTATTTATAAGCATTGTTGGTGCATGATGTCAGTAGTTCAGTATCTTGTGTTTTGTCTGTGTCTGTAATTGTTTAGTTTGTTTGTTACGTGTCGAATATTGTTGATTATGTAAGTTCGCTGGTATGTATAAGCGAACTTGGGGACCAAGCTAAGTTATGACAACTTCGCCTAGCTTGTAGGCGAAGTTGTCGAGGTCTATTTAAACCTCAACTTCGGGTTTTAGGTTAAGTTTTTTTTTTTTGAAAAACGAGTTGTTTTTGGTGATCTTCTGTACCACGGGTTGGCAATAGTAATACATCAAGTTTACAGTATTATCCAGTGTGTTTGTCTTAACAATTCAACGTACTAATTGTATTGACACTCGTATCGTATTACGTGGGGATTCCACACGCTCGTATTTCGAGATACTCCTGTGTAGATCCGGCTGGGAACCTACAATTGTTATCAGAGCGTTTGCTCGTGATTGTGTGGTTCGGGATTATCACACGGGTGTTAAGATCGTTCCGTTTGACCATTCCGGAACGAGTTATTTTGAAATACCTTGTTTTTGTCTTTTGCCCATCTTCCCCCATCAAATACTCCTTCGAAACACCCTCGTGTCCATCGCAATCAACCTAACAAATCCTGCAAAACCTCATTGTTCGTCAAGCGAAGTTGCCGCCACAAAACGTAGGGTTTAAGCGAAGATATAGATTTGGCGAAGTTGATTAGCTGAGAAGTTAAGTGATTGGCGAAGTTAAGAAGCAGGCGAAGTTGTAAGGCTAGCGAAGTTGTTCAGCGAACTTAAGTTTCAAGCAAAGTTATATCAACTTCACTATTTGCTCGTTGTTCACAGAAGGTTATTTAAAAAAAAAACGGGGGTTTGAGTCTTGTTTCTTTCAACTATGACTTCAATAAACATCACAGAACTGGTAAACATGGAGGTTGAAGCCGGTTCAGCAACTAAAGCTCCAAAAATGCTTAAGGGTACCGATTTCGTTGCACGGAAAGATCGGTTTGAAATGTATGTGAAGTATCAAGATGCTAAGATGTGGGTTTGCATTCAAGATGGGTACATTCCACCAACATCCATTTTTGAAGGTCTTGAACAGATTAAGAAGTACAGTAAGATGGAAGAGGATGAAAAGAAAATGTATGAGGCAGAGAGTAAAGCTCATGCAGCTATAACAATGGCTCTTCTACAAGAGATTCTTCATACCTTCAAGAAATACAAAACTGCTAGAGAGCTATGGGAAGCACTAGAAAATAGATATGAAGGTAATGTGGGGATACGTACTTCCAAGACAAAGCTGCTAAAAACCCAATTCTCTGTATTCAAATATTTGAAAAATGAATCACTTGATGATATCATCACAAGATATTATCATTTGATGACTGAACTAAATAATTACTCCATTGAATACAAGGAAGAAGAGGTAGTAGAGAAACTTCTTGATGCTCTTCCACCGAAATGGGAAATGTACACTGTACTGATGAGAGAAGATAAAGATTTTGACAAGATTGATTTGGAAACAGTGGTCAATAAGTTACGAAATTTTGAACTTAACATGGTTCGAAATGAGACACCAACTGATCAGGTTCAGGATCTGGGAATGTATGGTGCGAAAGTCACTACAAGCTCAAGTTCAAAATTAGAATCCACTGCCTACTACTCTAAGGGGGAATCAAGCTCCACTCCAGATGGTCATGTGATTCTCAATATGGATGGTGACGTATGTTTAGTAGCAGGAGGGAGTAATTCCTCAAAGCTTCAAACTACAACTTGAAATTTCTCATCCAATGCTCCAAACAATAACTACTCACAGATTCCTATGAGTGTGAAATCTGCTGAACAACAGTTTGCCATCTATGCATCTTCATTGCATCTTATGAGAACTATATCAAAGGTAAAATAGTAGACCCTGCAACTTTGGATGAAGACTATGATCAGATCGATGCTGATGATTTGGAATAGATGGATCTGCAGTGGCAGATGGCTATGATAGTAAGAATGGTAAAGAGATTCATGAAGAAAACGGGTAGAAAGTTCGTTGGAGAAAGACCAGGGTTTGATAAATCAAAGGTTCGATGTTACAACTGTCAACAAAATGGACACTTTGCTAAGGAATGTACAAATGAGAGAGTCGAACGAAGTCAGAACAGGCATGCACAACAGAATGGGTGTGGTAGTGAAAATAGGGCTATGGTATCTCGACAGAATGGTGGATACAACTGGAATATACAAGTTGAGGAAGTGTTCGAACAGGCTAATTTGGTAAACATCGAAACTGGAGGAAGTGAGAGAGAGAGACGGGAGAAGATCAGACATACATGGCAGAAGTGAACGATCAGCTCTCTGAGGTAAGTTCTGAACTTCATTGTGAACAATGTGAAAATTTGACTGAACAATTAAATACATTAACTGATCTGTTTGTTAGTTTGGATACTCAATTTAAAAACCTGAAAGAAGAACATCACTACTCTAAAACTAAAGAAAATAGTTACTCGGTAAAAATAAAAGCTAGTGAAAAGGATATCAGAAGTCTTAAAGCCAGTCTAGCTGAAAAAATACAAGTAATTGATCTTAGTTATGAAGTGTTAGAAGAAAAGACCAAACTATTTGCAGAAAGGATAAACAGATAGCTGATTACCAGGTAAAAGTGGTGGAACTAAACAGAAAAATTGAACAATTTAGAAATTCGTCAGCAATGCTAGATCACATCATAAGTGTTCAACGTTCCCCGGTTAACAAAGGGAGAATTGGATTTTCTGAAGTTCCACCACCGTACAACAATAACTACACTTATGATCCTAGTGATCAGCAATCTGCGAATATTGAGATTAGTCAGACAGTTCCAATCAAAGTTTCTACTAAAGAAACTGAAGTTAATAAGAGCGAAACGAGTAAGTCAAGTTCTAATGTTGCGATTTCTGTCCCTAGCTCTGTCTCATCAAATTCGCACAAGTCATCCGAATTGGGTGAGATAAAAGAAGAGGTTGTGTTACTAAATCATGGGGAGGAATATAAGCCCGATGAAATGAAATCTTCCCTAAATCCGTTCGTCCCACCATATGTTAGACAAACGGGTAGTAACGCAATTCGACATCTACAACAACTGTTGAGACGAAAGTTCAAAACAGAAGTTGTTTCAGATGCAATAAAGTAGGACACCTTGTAGCTGATTGTCCTCTAAAACAGAGAAAATTTAGAGGTTTGAGGCCTCCGAAAACTGAGAATAAAACGAATACTAATTATGATGCTGGTAAGAATGTGAACACACCAAATTTTAGTCATTGGACTAATCCAAGATTTCAAATAAATCAGTCTCGTTTTTTCCCAGTAAACTACCAAACCAACAATTATAATTCAGTTAATTCACGAAGGTTCGGATGGCCTCATAGCCAGTCCTCTAGAAGGTTTCTGTTCAGAACTTACAGAAACCATCCTCAAACTGACTTTGGGCAACCAAGGTACTGGATGCCGGACAACAAATTTAATCGACCCAAGACCAGTAGGTCTTGGGTCCCCAAATTTTAATCTATTTCTTTAATTGTGCAGGAACAGTCAAACAGGGTTGTAAACAATATGTGGGTTGTTGACAGTGGCTGTTCCCGGCACATACTGGTAACAAGTAATTGTTACGTGACTGGAAATCTGTTCAAGGAGGAAGGGTTAGTTTCGCTGGAGAGAGTGGAGGAAGAATCAGTGGTATTGGAACTGTGACGAATGGAAGAATAAAGTTAGAAAAGGTGAATTTTGTGGAAGAGTTGAAGCATAACTTGTTGAGTGTTCTCATATTTGTGACAAAGAATACATGGTGCATTTTACTAAAAATGAGGCAATCGTTCTTTATCCTGGTTTCAAGATACCAGAGGCCTGGGTTGTGATGAAAGCTCCAAGAGAAAAGAACACGTATGTAATGGATATGAGGTCAACTGAAATGACAACAAAAGAGTCATGTCTTCTGTCAAAGGCAACTAAGTCTGAGTCAGAGTTGTGGCATCGAAGAATGGGACATATACATCTTCGCAAAATGAATTACATTGTCAAGAATGGGCTGGTACTTGGGGTTCCCTTGAAGAATTTTAACTTTGAAGATCAATGCTTGTCGTGCAAGAAAGGAAAGCAACACAAAAAGCCTCATCACTCCAAGAAGGTTAACTCAATTGTCAGCACCCTAGACCTACTTCACATGAATCTCTTTGGTCCTGTGAATGTAAAGAGTCTAGGTGGAACGTCATACTGCTTGGTTGTAACCGATGATTACTCTCGATACTCTTGGGTATATTTTCTGAAGACAAAGGATGAGACAGTTCAGTTGGTAATTAACTTGATTACCAATGTGGAAAATATTATTGGGAGGAAGGTTAAGTACATCAGGAGTGATAATGGGACAGAATTTAAGAACTATCAGATGGAGATGTTTTGTCTACAAAAAGGGATAGAGCATCAGTACAGTGCCCCATATACTCCACAACAAAATGGAGTAGCTGAAAGGAAGAATAGAACTCTAATCGAAGGCGCCAGGACCATGCTGGCAGATGCTAAACTTCCCGTGTTGTTCTGGGCTGAGGCTGTGGCTACAGCTTGTTACATCCTTAATCGTGTTTTAACTGTTAAATGATTAAATAAAACCTGTTATGAACTTATGGATGGTAGAAAGCCAAACATGAAATGTCTTGAACCTTTTGGGTCCCCATGTTCGATATTAAAGACTAACTCTAAATTTGGTGAGAAAGCTGACGAAGGTATTTTAGTTGGCTATGTTGTTGGGACACCCAACATAAGAGTCTTTAATCTATCGAACAGCAAGGTTGAGGGGATATGTAACACTGACATTACTAGTTACAAATCACCAAGGCCTAGCATGGGACCGGCAGTGGCTTTCGACTATGATAAACTATTCAAATCTTTTAATGTGCCTTACTTGGATTTTGCAGACACCGATGAGAAAATGGCCTCACAAATACTGTATGATGAGGAGGAGACCATTATGCAACGTCCACAATACGATGAAAATCAACCAACTTCGTCAAATGCAGTCGAAACTCCTGCTATCTCGAAGGAAGATGAATTCTATAATCCATTTCACACTCAACCTCAGTCTCACACTGATGAACTTGCCACAAATCTTGAGAATAATCGGGAAGTCAGTCCAGTCCAGTCCACCAAAATTCACAAGAATCATCCTTTGGAAAATGTGATCGGTAATCCCTCTGATGGTGTAAGTACTAGAAGAAGTTTGGATGAACACACATGTGTTTATGCAAGCTTTAAAGATACGGGTATTATAAATGAATGCTTGTACACCTGCTTCATCAGCCAGATTGAACCAAAGAATTATCAAATGGCACTGAAGGATAGCTCGTGGGTTGAAGCCATGCAGGAAGAACTAGCACAGTTTGAGAAGATGGAAGTATGGCAGTTAGTTAAAAAACCGCAAGAAGTGAACGCTATCGGTACAAAATGGGTATTTAAATGTAAGAGAGATGAGAAGGGGATAATCATACGGAACAAGGCAAGATTGGTAGTAAAAGGGTTTAATCAGCAAGAAGGAATCGATTACAACGATTATTTCTGGCATTTGCTGCACACAAAGAGATGAAAGTGTTCCAGTTAGATGTGAAAAGTGCCTTTCTTAATGGTAAAGTCGATGAGGTGGTGTATGTTGAACAACCTCCGGGTTTCCCTGACCCAGATTTTCCTGATCATGTGTACAAACCGAGTAAAGCATTATATGGGTTACATCAGGCTCCTCGTGCCTGGTACGCAATATTGTCAGACTACTTGCTAGAAAATGGGTTTGAAAGAGGAAAGATTGATAGTACGCTATTTGTCAGGAGAAAAGGGGGAGAGTTTCTTCTCGTTCAGGTTTATGTGGACGACATCATTTTTTCTGCATCAAAAGTCACTATGTGTCAGGAATTTGAAGCGGTCATGAAGAAGAGGTTTGAGATGAGCGCCATGGGCGAATTAACTTTCTTTTTGGGATTGCTGGTAGATCAGAAGAAAGATGGCATGTTTATTCATCAAACGAAATATGTCCATGATATACTCAAACGCTTCAAGATGGATGATAGTACCCCATTTGACACTCCAATCTGTGTCAACCACAAACTGGGTGCTGATTCCGACAGTGATGAAGATGTGGATCCCACTCAATATCGAGCAATCATAGGTTCCTTAATGTATCTAACCGCATCTAGACCTGACATTATGTTTGCAGTTTGTCTTTGTGCTCGTTTTCAGGCAAGCCCGAATGAATCTCACATGAAGGGAGTGAAGAGAATCTTGAGGTATTTCAAAGGCAAGCCTAAGTTGGGATTGTGGTACACGAAAGGGGGAGAACTGGATTTGGTAGCTTACCCAAATTCTGACTATGGAGGTTGCAATCTGAACAGGAAGTCAACAACCGGTGGATGTCAGTTTCTCGGAGGAAGATTTGTGTCGTGGCAGTGCAAGAAGCAGACCTCAGTAGCCATTTCCACCTGCGAAGCAGAGCACATGGCAGCATCAAACTGCTGCTCCCAGGTTTTATGGATACAACAGCAATTGCGCGATTATAGTCTGAATTTCACTCAAACTCCTATTTGCATTGATAACACTGCTGCAATATCAGTGACTAACAATCCCGTTAAACACAGCAAAACTAAACATATTGACATTCGTCATCATTTTATACAGGATTGTGCTGAGAAGAAATTAATTGTGCTTGAAAAGGTTGATTCTTTGGATAATTTTGCCGATCTTTTTACTAAAGCGTTTGGCCGATCCCGTTTTAAAAATCTTGTTGAGCTTAATGAGATGATCAATCCCGAGTAACCTTGTTATCTATATAAAAAAAAAACATCACTATCGCTTAAAATTATGTCGGTTGCTTAAGTTTGAAGGACATATCCTCGGATATGTTTGGTCCTTACTTCTACTTGTAGATTACGTGGATAGCCATTAACCAGATGACTGATAGTGACCGGGGCGGTTTATGATGCATTTTTATTCATTCGCTGAAAAATAGTCGTTCATACTTAGTTAGACGGACACATACTCGTATGTGGTCGGTCCAGCTGATCCATTGGATCTTCAGGATAGCCGTTTACCTGATGACTTTGACTTGATCGGGGCGATAGGATTTAAAATTTTTCAGGGAGATGATATAATTTTTCAAGTCTATAACTTCGTAAGAAGTTTCAATACGGTGTTAAAATGAAAATTGATCCAACCTTGGAAAGTGATAGAACAACTGATTTTGTGTGCTCAACTGGTGAAGTTATTAGGCCTAAAAGATTCTAGAACAGTCATTATATGTTATGGTAGCTTTCTATGGTGCGTAAAGTAGAGGTGATACAAACTAAATATCCTCGATTTAATGTGGAAAACCATTTTGAGTTGTGCATGTCTCTATATACATCTTTCCGAATGATAGGCAGAAAAGTGATTACCCAGTCATACACGTGCCCGTGAGTGTTCTGATTCCCGCGAAGATAGTGTTAAGTACCTGCAGTGATACAGATTCGAGACTTGCAGTTGTCTACAATTTGGGGTTGTAGTAATGTTCTTATTTGTATAAAAAAATGTTTATTATTAAGCCTTCTGAAGCTTAAGTTGTTTCAAATATCTAGAAAGAGGCAAGAAAGAATATTTCAAGCATAAGAAAAAACGAGAAGAAGACTCTAAAGATAGATGTGTGCTCATTGTTTAATCAGACACTACGGGTCGAAGTCAACTCTGCGTGACTTGGGGAAAGCCAAATACGCTTTGAGAATAAACAGGAGGCATCACAATCTCTCATGTGATGTCCATCTACATTTTGAGCTTAATTGAACCTAATCCGTATCACAGAAGCGATTAAAACCATACTATGTCTTATACCTGCTTACAACCTGTTTCTTTATGTCATAATACCGCTGAACATGGATCTATGTGACAGCCACTTAATTAGTATGATTCCTGTTCGGATCTTTTTTAAAACATGCATGTTCTCGCCAAGACTGAAATTTTATCCCGTTTATTTTATTACTCAAATTCTCGTTATGCATTTCGTTTTATGGTTTACTTTTATAAAACTTGGTTACTTGGCTCTTTGATCGTTTACATTCAAATCTTTTTTGGAGATCTTTAAAAGCAAGTTGCCCTTTGATCCACTTTATATGTTACTGTTTATAAGTTAATACGGGCGAAGATTAACTAAATGGCGAAGTTATTTGGTGAGCCAAATAGGCGAAGTTGACTTTAACGTTTGACTAGGCCGAAGTTATTAACAGGGGAGCGAAGTTCATCATAACTTCGCTGCTGGGTTCTCTTGGTATATAAAGGAAAACGATGGTCAATTTGGGTCAAAACCTTTAAACCTCAAACCGTCGGCGAACTTAATCCTCTTAATCAAACTTGTTAATATCTGTTTTTATCCGTGTTATAAGGTTTGTCATATTATTGTGTTACATAATTCTTTCATATCATCTGATAACCAGGTCCGCAATGTTTGGTTCTAAGTTCGTTCATATTCAAAACCCTTCCCACAATGTTGGTTTGGTTTGGATGATCTTTTCGGTGATATTAGGATTCTTTTTACCTAAATCGCACTACCCTTATACTATTACTTCTATCGGATCGGCCGATCATTGTTATTTCTGGGTGTCATTCTTGCGCCGATTCAAATAGTGAAGTTAGGGTTTCAGGGGCGAAGTTGTTACAACTTCGCCTTCTCCAGTCACTTAACTTCGCCTAGGCTATAACTTCGCTTGTACCATGTAGGGCGAAGTTGTAGTCTGATGATGTGAAAAACTGACTTGGTTCGTCTATTTTGCAGATATGGCTGTTGTGGCAGGTGCTGGTGGTGCTGGTGGTGATGAAGGTGGAGATAATAACCGACAGTTTTTCCAGGGTCACAACATGTATATTACCTTAGATCCGGATGCTCGAGGAAGTGACGATTACCGTGAGATCATTTCGTTCCTCTTACGCTCACGCATCTTTCATGCAATCACTACTACTCTTCCGATATCACTAACGAACGTTGAAGATTTTTGGAACACAATTGAGTATGATTGTCGTGTCGACACACCGGTGATGCGAGCTACGGTTAATGAACAGGAGGTACAGTTCTCGGCAGATCAAATAAGGGTAGCCTTACAATTTGGGAATGAGACGACTGAGGATCCCACAGATTTTCCGGCTAGTTTCAGAAATGGTGAGTTTCTGCGTATGGGGTATTCTGGTCCGTTGGAGACTCTCAGATGCGAAAAGGATTTTTGTTAGATCAGTGGCGCTTTCTTATGCACGTGATGATAGTATGCATGTCCGGTCACAAAGTTGGTACAGATGGTATGGGTGCAACAATGCAATCAGCTATGACCGCGTTGACTTATAACAAGCCTTATAGCTTTAGTCAGATGATTTTTTATGAGATTGATCGTCAGAGACGCGCGGTTGCTAGGGAAAGATTTTTGATGTATCTGAGATTCCTACAGATGATTCTGAATCACGTAGCTCCTACTCTGCCTCAACGACGTCCTATCCGTTATGTTAAAAGTGTGAGTAAGAGGATTTTTACGCAATGCAGGTCATCGAGTGCTTGTAGCAAACCAGAACTTCGTTCGAGGCACACTGCCCTGTTTGGTTACTTGGTGAATCCTGCATATGTTGCTCCTCCTGGTGATGAATTTCTTGATCCTGCACCGCAACAGGTCGATTTTCCTCAACCACCTCCTGTGGTTCAACAACCACCTATGGTACAGCAAGCACCGACTGCTGATCCGGTTGCAGCTTCGGAAGAACAGGTTGACCTTGAAGTCGCCTTTGGAGGGCAAGGGTTCTTTGACATGGAACGAATTGATCCAGCTGCTGAGGTTCAAGCCTCAGTAGCTGAGGCGTCTGGTGTTAATGTGTCCATGGTCGCTACATCTGTGGCGGACTCTGAGAGAACTGACTCTGTTTCATCCACTGACGATATCATTGAAGCACAACAAATCCTTGCCAGACAAGAAAGGATTCATGGCAAGAGAAAGAAAGACTCACATGACAGTGAATCAGAATTTGAGGAGGATTTGTATCGTTTGGTACGAAGATCAAAGAAGGCACGGGTTGGTGAAAGTTCAAGAGTTGGTGAGCGTTCAAGGGTTGTTCAGTTTTCTCCACCCTCATAATCAGGTATGACTATGGTTCCTGCTTCTTCAACTGTCACAGCACCACTAACCTCAATTGTTCCCTTGGTGACCACGTCGTCATCTTTTGGTACTCCTCCAACCACGTTCCAGTTTACCGATCCAGAGATTGTCTCTTTACCGCCTCCATCTCTTACTCCATCAAAGGTTGTGCACGTTTTTTTGAGTCAACGGTGGTTGCTACTGCGGTGATGTCTGTTTCGTTACCACCCACGGTCACTATTCAGTCTACATCGGATATACCTGCTAGTTTGGGAATTCCTCCACCGTATGCACAGGATATTTCTCACATGCGTTTTGATTTTGATGCTACTTTGTCTGATTTTGAGAGGATAGCGGCTCTTGAACGGGTAGTTACTGAACAGTCAAGAATCAATCTCATCCAAACTCAAGCTATCCAGAGACTTGTGGCAGAGAATCAGTTACAATCATCTCTCCTTGTTGAACACGGTAAACTATTTGATGCTCTAAAACAGTTCTTAGCATCTCAGGGGGAGACGAGCTGCAAGGGTGATGAGTTGAGAACCAAAAAGAGGCAAGACATAGACGATGATCCCAATGCATCAGAAGGTGCAGGTGGTGAGTTGCCAAGAACTGAACAAACTCTTGGGACTTCCACAACTCAGGGGGAGTGTGCTGGTCAGTCAGGCGGTACGGGTGGTGAGAATGTGGTAATTGTAGATGATGAGGAAGTATTGGGAAATGATGATGATGAGTCAGCTGATGATGTGTTAACGGCTGATGAGATTGGAAAGATCGGGGAACAGATAGAGATTGATAGTGATTTATAAGAAGGGGAGATCGTTGATGATGGTGTAGAGCACAATATTTCGAATGTTGATAGAACTTGAGTCTGGATGCAAATATGTCAGATGAGTCCGAGTGGGAAGAACAGCCGAGATGGAAAGAAGGCTCTGCTCAGTGGTTCTTCAAGAAAAAGAAGCCCGCAGTTCCAACAATGTTTAAGAAGAGTTACAACATCAAGGGGTACGCTGAGTCCAAGAAAGGTATCATCTGTTGGTTGTATGATGTACAGTTGAAGTTGTTTGTGATTAAGCGTTATGATGTTATTCAGTATTTTATGAAGGCTTTGAGATCGCTCAACACCTTGCCTGAGTGTGAGGTGAAAGATTTGGCCCGTTTGAGATTGATTAATAGGAGTGATGATGATATTGCAAGAATAATTGGAAAGATAGTATAGAAGGAAGCTATTAAGCAGAAAAAGTTTGAACTTCTAAAGCCTCAGAAAGGAAGGTTGGTTGAAGATAAGGAACGAGGAATGAGGGCTGATGGTAAGCCTTGGTTGGTGATGAAGTATAAGCCGATTCGGTGTTTAAAAGAGGTGCCGATGAAGATGATGCCCAAAGACGTGTTAAAGAATCTCAAGTGGTGGTACGTTGATTGTCAGAAAGCTGAAGCTATTATAGAAGATGAGGACAAACAGGAGATTCTCAGAGTGTATGATCCCATGCACTTGGTTAATTTGTCTCAAGCTGATTTGCAGGTACTGAATGATAAGAAGATATTCTACATTCCTGCGTGGAAGGATGAGGCCAAGAAGTACCAGAGGGTGGTCTCTGTCTGTGTAAGGTAGGGCGTCCATGCTTGAAGACGAGTGGTATGAAAGTATTGGGATTACATGACATGAGAATGAAGATAGAGAAATGAAGCTACTGCCAAGGGGGAGTCTGTTGGTGCTTGATGTCAGTTGTTCAGTATCTTGTGTTTTGTCTGTGTCTGTAATTGTTTAGTTTCTTTGTTACGTGTCGAATATTGTTGATTATGTAAGTTCGCTGGTATGTATAAGCGAACTTGGGGACCAAGCGAAGTTATGACAACTTCGCCTAGCTTGTAGGCGAAGTTGTAGAGGTCTATTTAAACCTCAACTTCGGGTTTTAGGTTAAGTTTTTTTTTTTTTGAAAAACGAGTTGTTTTTGGTGATCTTCTGTATCACGGGTTGGCAATAGTTATACATCAAGTTTACAGTATTATCCAGTGTGTTTGTCTTAGCAATTCAACGTACTAATTGTATTGACACTCGTATCGTATTACGTGGGGATTCCGCACACTCGTGTTACGAGATACTCCTGTGTAGATCCGACTGGGAACCTACAAGCATGAATATTTCACTCGCTTTCTAAAGCAAACCCAAAGTCACTAAACTTGATCACTGATGTACTTCGTACAATCCAAATTACTGACTTGATCAAAATCCGCTGTTAGTCATACAAATTGTTCCTTTCTTGCGTGCGTCTCAATACCAATAAGAAACGGACCCTAGGGGATACAACGTATGTAAGCTGACAGATGAACTCGTGCAAACTTACTCGCAGTAAAGGAAACTTAATGCATTGCTCAAAAATTTCACAATTGGTATCAAAATTTTGATCAACATTATAATGGTTAAGTCAAGGTGGGGTGATTTGGCAAAAATCAAATTAAGCTTGAACCGAGATTAGAGGCTGATAGTTTCTGATATTCTGTGCGCTAATTGAACCATAAATCATATCACAAAAATACTCGAAGGATTGTTATAAGATTTAAGTGGATAACAATATCAATGACCGACTTAACGCCAGTCGTAATATCGCTGAAATATAAAACTATGATGGAAGGGCATTTTGGTCAATATGATTCTCTGCTCAAACTCAACAAAAACACAAAAATATGTACTGCTTTTGATAAATCATAGAAAAACACAAAAAGATTGTCCTTTTTTTTTGTTCGGATACTTCTTTGTAAATACATTTTTTAATTTTTTACAAAATACCAAAAATATTTAATTCTTTTCACTTTACATATTATTTAATGATTTTAAGTTATGTTTCGTAAAAGTGAAACGTTTTTAAAGTATTCAATTATCGGGAGAAAATGTCTTCGGTAATATTCTGTTAAGTTAATTTTTTTTAAATTTTATTTAATTAAGTATTAATTTAATTAATTTAATTATTTAAGTTAGAATTAAATAAAGTTTTAATTCGTTATAAGCTACTTCGTTAAGTATGGATAACGAACTAGGTGATTATAGCGAACTAATTTCTAGTTCGCTCACCTAATTCGTTTCCGGACTCTGTAACGAATCACTTCTATTTCGTTATACATATTTAACGAATCAAAACACGGTTCATGTCTTCTTCGCTACTCTGACGTAACGAATTGTAATAACAACTTGCCTACTTCGTTGTTTAAAATTCAAACGAATCGCTTGATTCGTACAGAGAGTACCTAGGGTGGCGTGTTATGCTATATAAGACAGAAACACGAACAGTCCTTCATTGTTCATCATCTTTCTTTACCATAAAGTTACCCTTTTCAAAATTTTTCTCTGAATTTCGACCTTCAAATTTAGATCTTTCACGAATATCATTGTGTTACTAAGGTATAAACGATAACGACGATGCGATTTTCGTCAAAAATGATGGTGTATTAATAGACTAATTATGGGTTTTTGTATTCTAAGGGTTTTCCAAGTTCAAAAACCTGATTTATCTATAATTTACTATGTTAATGTAGCTTATTTATGATTCAATATAACCGGAATGTGATTCCGAGACCTTGGGTAAACCTTAATCAACGATTGATTATCGTTTTGCTGGGTCTGATTGAATGATATTAAGCTTGGGGTTTTAGACTCTGTTTAACTTACTGGTGTACTTATTTGGGTTATGGTGCTAAGCCTTAATCTTAGCACCATGTGCTTCGGATTGAGATTCCAAGTTGGAAAAATCTGTATTTTTGATTACTCAACGATTAGCATGAGAGAATTGAATATGCTTTGTGTCCAGTTGACCGTCAGTGTTCTTATTAATTTTGAATTTGACTATGTAGGTCAAAGATTAAGTCTAAAGTATTGACCATTCGTTATCTTTAGCGAATTGGAACTGCCTAGTGTCCAATTCGTTAAGGAAATACACGAACTAGCTCAGCGAATCAGTTTCTTAACGAATCAAATATGGATTCGCCAAATCTGTAACGAACTAGACTTCAGTTCGTTAAACTTTATAGTTGATTCGTCGTGTCTCTTTCGTTAACCTATTTACAAGATAGCGAATCGCTTGATTCGTTACTGGTTGGTAACGAATCATAGTGAAAATCACATGAATGACACTTAAATTTAATTATTTAATTAATTAAATTACCTTTTAAATTCCTTTTTAAATTAACTAACTTATTCCAACCATCTAAACGCGTATATACAATAATTACACATATCATAATAAATAAAATACATCATTTATAAATAAATAGATATATATATTTGTGCTAAAGGTATATTACATCTTCGCATTCCATATATTTGTTTATACTTATACAGTTAAAATGGCTGAACAAGTAAATCAAGATCCCCCAGTTGCTGATAAATGGCAACATGAACAACCACCACAAGATAAACCACCTCAAGTACAGCAGGAGGATGTTATTCTGTTACCATATAACACGAAACACAACATCTGTGCGTATATTGATCAAGATATTGCTGACGTTGACATATTCGGAGACATGTTAGCATTCTTAAGATGTTCAGTGATACGTTATGCAATTACTGCTCGACCTAGAGTGTCTTTGAGTATTATTAGGAAGTTTTGGGATACTGCTGAGGTTGTTTAGGCGGAAAATCATATTAGAGCCACCATTAATCAAACTGCTATTACAATTGATGTGGGAGTGATTGGCCGTGTGCTCCAATTTGGTGACAATGATGACAACCCGAGTGAATTTGACAAGCAGTTGATCAAGGGTTTGTTTACTCGTCTATGTTATGGTGGTGATATTGATAAGTCTATGTTTAACAAGAATGGTTTATGCCCACCATACAAGTATCTTCTTCGTGTTTTGATTCATTGTATGAGCGGTCGTCGTGGTGGAATTGACGAATGTAGAAGTAGTGTGCAATCAGCTTTTGATGCACTTATCCTCAACAAGCCATTCAACTACTCTGAGCTTGTATTCGATCATCTGAAAGAACAAGTTCAGCAAATACTTCAAAAGAAGAAATTCTTAATGTATCCTCGATTTCTACAGCTGATCATTCAATACTTAATTCCCAATTTAGTCAATGATCAAACTCATGTGAATGATGTGCTTCCTATGGAACACATGAAAGCTGATACCGTACATAGGATGTTGGTTTATAGAAAGGAGAAGCCAAAGGATAAAAGAATTATTGGTCATATAATTAATCCAAATTATGTATGTCCTCCTGATGAGCGCTGGATCCACGACGACTCACATTTCGAGCGTGAAGGGTGAGAAGGTGGGAACGATGATGATGGGAATGATGATGGTAATGATGGTGATGGTGGAGCTGGTGATGATGCCTTTCAAGAGCAACAAGAGGCAGTAAATGCTGCATTAGCTGCCACCATTGCAGCTCACTAAGAAAGAAAGAGAAAAGGGAAAGTGGTGGCAACTGGAGAGCCATCTAAGAAACGACGTGTGTTAGCCGGGGCTGGGGTAATTATTGGTGTACCACCACCTCGTCAATCGACGCCTCAACGCTCGGTAGTGCCGCCTACTACTAGCACTCCGATGCTTACATTAACGACGACGTTGGTGTCCCATGAAAGACTTGGTTTAATTCCGCAAATGGCATTATCTGAAATACCAAGGCCTCCTGATACATTATCTACTGTCCCTTCAACCCCATCTATGAGGCCTCCTCCTCCTCCTCGTCCTCATACTCCTCCTCCTCCTCCCAGTGATGTCTCTTTTATAAGAATCGCTCAGCCTCAAGGACCGATCCAACCTGATCATCCATCACTATACAACTTGCCACCAAACCGTCAGACTGAGATGCTGTTGAATCTTCTCCACCTTTATGAAAAACAAATGGCAGCTGACCGTCAGAATCAAGAACGTCTTATGGAGAATCAAAGACGGATGATGAGTTATATCTCATTTTTTCAGAAGGAGACTAAAGCGCTGCGGGCGATTGTTGAGTCTCAGGGGGTGAAAATGAAGGAACAAGAAGAGGTAATCTTACAGTTGACTTGCAAAGAAGATGCCCTAAAGAAACTCAAAAATGATGATCAAGATCCTGATAAGTCTGGTGCAGGAGGTGAGCCTAAACAATCGCTCGGCTCATCTTCCGGTGCTAGTACAAGTGGCGGTGAGGACTCGGGGAAACAGATTATTGTGTATCAGGATCCAACTGCTGCTAAACCAATTGAAATGATTGAAGCCAACACTGTAATATTTATGGATGGTTCGGAAGTTGAGAAGAGTATGGTGAATAGGGATGAGATCGAGGTGGGTGAGTTTGTTGATATGTCTCTGACACGGGAGCAGATTTCCATACTGCTTGGGTTTAATGATGAACAGTTGATCGTGTTAGAGACTGAGCCTGATGTCGAAGTAGTGAATGAGGAAGGTTTAGAAGATGATCCGTCTATTCAGATGAATATGTATTTCATTTATGAAGACGTGGATGTTGAGATGGAAGATGTCACTGCTGAGGAGTATCCGAATTTGTTTCAACACACAAACGTTAATCAAGGTGCTCCAGTGTTTGATGAACAAACGGTTAAAGCGGCTGAAGATGATTTGGAAAAGACGTCTAAGGGAAAGAAGGTTGTAGACACTCGGTTCAGATCAATTGAGAACCCAACTGATGCTGATATTGCTAAGTGGTTCAACTACAAAGCGGCGGGTAAGATTATCAAGGCGTATCGTTTTGTTGATCAGGAACGGAAAGACATAGCTGCAGCTGGGGTTAAACAAACCTAGTAACCACCATTAAGACGGTATCCAAGGTACATGGTGATATTGTCTCATGGCTTTATGATCCTGAACTTAAAGTATGTATAGTTAAATGGGAGAAGGGGATCCAGTACTACGAAACGATAATGGACGTTCTGACATTACCGCGGTGGGATGTTCATACCCTCGCGCGTCGTCCATTCATCAATCGTGGTCGTTACCGGACAGCTGAGTAGTTTTATCAACACTTACTGTTCGAGGTCAATCATGGCTTCAAGTTCTTCAAGCCCCAGGTCCCGAGACGCAAACGTATTGACGAGATTGATCCAAGGATTGCTGGAGGAAACTTGTCCTTAAGGTAAAGCCGCCAAAGACGATGAAACGGGTTCCTGTGAAGACGATGCCCCATGTGACACCCGGTAATTTCCCAATCCTATAAACTAAGTAATCAACCTAATAATTAGGTGATTGTAAATATTATGCGCGCTATATTAGAATCAGCGCGGGCAATTGTTATGTGCGCCGTGCGCGAGCGCGCCATGTTAGTCAGCGCGGGCATATTATGTGCGCCCTGCGCGAGCGCACCGTGTTAAGAACCAGCGTGGGCATATGTTATATGCGCCATGCGCGAATGTTTTGGCTTTATGTTTTCATGTAACTTAACGTTATGTTGTCTAATGGGTTGACCATCCCGCATGATGCTAAGGCGGGGGCATCCTAAATCGTTTATGCGCGTGCGGAAGGGAACTAACCTCCCCGCATGGCGGGAACATTGAGAGCTAGTTTGTCTGAAGCTCCAAGATGGAATTGACTTCAACATGACTGATCACTATGTTGAAATACCAAGACCACCTGGAGAATTTACAAATGAAACTCAATGTCCCTAACTGCGAGAAGGTTACGCACCTACCCGCAGCAAAGAAATGTCCTTCACGCAGAAAGCTATGCGCACAAAGTGATACGCACAGAACACTTAGTCTATTCTCCAGATGTAAGGAGATTACTCCCGCCCAAAAGGAAACAGTAGCGTGTTTCAGAGATTTTCCACTTTTTACTGTACACTGACAATAGTACCTGAAAAAGCACACTGTAACATGAAAAGTCAACTGTCAGCCACCCTACTCCCACCAACCACAGACCTGCATGTCCTGACCAAATCAAATCAAAATCTTTTATCCACTACTCCACTTTTAAATAAATAATAATAATTTCCATACTTTATCATCATTACACCTAGATATGAAAAGATTTCAATCCCCTAAAGCAAGGGATTGTGTTCCCCTAAATCTTGCCTATAAATATGTAACCTAAATTATCACCCAAAACACACTTCAAACTTCTCTCTTAAGAACTGCAAACTTGCACTAAACATCTCCCAAGCATCCGTTATTTTCAATTCCGTTCCAGTTACTAGGTAAGCCGAGATTATAAACTTGAGATCTACTTTCCAACCCTTATATTCTCCTATTTCTTATATACTTCTTGTTATTTAATCGTATTCTAGACCTTCAATTCAAAGGCCAACACCAAGAAAACCCGAATCTCGATTAATCCCTTAACAAGAACCACAGGTGAGTCTCACAGCCCCTATTTTCACTGTTTTCACTATTTTTAAACTGTTTTCGGGGCGAGGGACACGTACCTAAATTATGTTTTATCATGATACTCTTACAAGCAATGCAAGCAATTATGTGTTTAAATAATGTTTCATTACGGTATATTTACGAGCAATGCAAACGGTTATCTATGGGTTTCTATATGAGTGCACAAGATACGAGTAAGTGATCACTTTACCATTGGAACTCTAAGGGTAGGGACTGCTGGTTTGATCCACCCACTCGTAGGGGTCGCACCTCTTACACAGACGAGTGCCTAGCATGTCACGGGGCAGTACTGTGGGATTGAGCCCGCTCGTAGAGGTCGCTCCTCTTACGCAGACGAGCGCCTTGTTTTCCGGCACAACGTCCGCGCGTAACCCGCGGGACGGTATTATTTCGCTCGTAGTGGCAGCGCCACTTACACAGACGAGCACGGTTTTTCAGAAGTGTCCGCGCGTAACCCGCGGGACGGTATTACTTATTTCGCTCGTAGTGGCAGCGCCACTTACACAGACGAGCACAGTTCCCAGAAATGTTCGCGCGTAACCCGCGGAACGATTTTATCAGAATGCTATCAAAATTATGTTTCAGAATGATTTTTATCAAGATTATGATGCAATATGATTTATCAAGTTACTAAAACTTGTGAACTCACTCAGTTTATACTGATTCAAATGTTTTACGTGTCTTTCAGGAGATAACTAGGTAGCGCATGGAGTCACACTTAGAGCACCTCACGCTGAACATCTAAAACTAGCTTTTTGGAAGATTTTAGTTCTATCCCTTCGATGCGCGTGGTTGTTCTCGCCGCGCAAGGGGAAATGGTGTGGAAATCTTCAACAGTTTTTATACTTGGATGATTTTATGTAATTTTTAAACAATGTAATGTATTTGTATTAAACATTTCATGCGCAATGAAAATCTTATCTTGAATGTTTGCAATGGCCCGTGCTTAAGTATCAATCCCCACTCGCGCGCGCCCGGCTGTTTCCGCCGTTCAGGGCCGGGTGTGACACCTTAGCATATGCATCTCTCGTTCAACCGCTGGTATTATGATAATCATACTGGCGATGCCATCATTGTCCTTGGTAAAGGACAAAAGACTGAGCTCATCAAGATAATCGACCCTATGTGGATGGTTAATTTATCCGAAACAGACAATGACGTGCTCCACAGGAAACAGATTCTGATCGTGTGCAATGAAGACTACAACCTGGCTATGCAATTCCAGCGCGTTGTGCGTGTATGTCATGAAAATGGAATTAATAGTTGCAGAGACTGGCAGTCCAAGCACTTCAAGTAACTTAAAGACAAAAAGCTCAAGACGCAAAACCGTGCACTAACAAGAAACAATATGCCATTGGAACAAAATGGGTTTTTAGGAACAAAAGGGATGAGAAAGGAATTGTGATTAAGAACAAAGCAAGACTTGTTGCATTTGGATGTTTACAAGAAGGAAGGATTGACTTTGGGGAAATTTTTGCTCATGTAGCAAGACTTGAAGCTATAAGAATCTTTTTAGCTTATGCTGCCTTAAAGAACATCTTAGTTTTCCAATTAGATGCCAAATCTACTTTTCTAAATGGAAAAATAGAAGGGGAAGTGAATGTGACTCAACCACCAGGATTTGATGACCCTGATTATCCTAACAGAGTATATAAACTGAACAAGGATTTGTATGGACTACATCAAGCTCCAAGAGCTTGGTATGATGAGCTATCTGATCACTTACTTGATAATAGTTTCTCAAGTGGAACTATTGACAAGCCAATCTTTCACAAGAAAATGGGATTTGCTTCTAATACAAGTCTATGTGGATGATATCATTTTTGGCTCAACCAATGAACAAATGTGTCTAGAATTTGATGAAGTGGTGAAATCAAAGTATTCAATAAGCTCAATGGGAAAAATGAACTTCATTCTTGGATTGCAAGTTCAACAAAAGGCTGATGGTATCTTCAAATGTCAGTTTAAGTATGTGCAGGACATTTTGAATAAGTTCATATGTCAGGAATTCAAAACTGCTTCAACTCCTATGGACACTCATGAGAAGATGATAGTAGATGAAAAGGGGGAGCCTGTTGATGAACATGAATATAGAGCTAAAATTGGATCCTTGATGTATCTTACTGCTTCTTGACCAGATATCATGTTTAAAGTATGTGTATGTGCAAGATTTCAGTTAAGTCCTAAGGTCTCTCCCATGACTGTAGTCAAGAGAATTTTTAGATACTTGAAGGGAAAACCAGATTTGGGGATATGGTGTCAAACCCTGAAAACCTTAATTTAAACAGCGGAAGACTTTGACCAAGTCTTTCGGGTGGTGACAGATGCCGTTTCAACCAATAACAATTAAGTATACATTTCAAACGAAGGTTGAACTTTATTTAACCATCAGAGTTATTACACGTGTCATATTACACGATTTTTATTTAAATTACAAGTTCAACATAAAGTCAACGTTTTTCATTCAAACACACGCCACCATTTTCCAAGCTCTTCGCGAAACTTCCATACTTCATTTAATTACCTGAAAAAGCATATTAAAATAACGGTGAACACGATGTGTTGGTGAGTTTACCTTCACAAAAAAATAGTCCATATATGTATATATATACATATATAGGGTAGGGTTAACGTAAAAAAAAATAGTTTTGTGAGAAGCATAAGAATAGATGTACACCATTGGATCTATGATCTAGTTGTTGAGATTAGTAGTTTCTAAAAGTTGTATAGTTTCCTATTTACATGGTATAGTGTCTTATTTAGGTTGTTTACTTTATTTTAAAGCCTTCTCACACATCTCACAAAACAATTGTTTTTTATTTGAACCCTTTTCTATATATATATATGAATCGAAAACAACATCCATATAACGATCTTTTGTCATTATATCCGATATCAATTCGTGCGTAATCATCACTAAACCCCGAATTATATCCAAAATATCCGTGTATAATGGCTTACCACCATTATAACACCAAACCGTGTGTAATGATCTACCGTCATTACATTACCAAAAACAATAGGCATTTAATTTCTTAAAAAACTCGTGATGTTGTAGACGAGCAAAGAATACAACATTACGTATGACTATCATAGTTGATAACCTGACAAATACCAGACTCAAAATACGCCGACTTCTAACCCAACGCGATTGAAGTGGGGGGCGTCACCCCGATAGATCTACCCTTATTTATGTGCCCCTTTCTACGGTTAGCCGTTATTTAGCCAACTAGTCTAATCCCGGGTATGACACAGTTTGTAAAATAAAATGTCTTTACAAAATAAATGGGTTCCATATCAAATGAAGAATATGCTTTTCCCCTAAACCAAAATTAAATATCGATTTAAAACAATTTCATTAAAAAACGAGGGGGTTCGATAGAGAAACTCAGGGTTTGAAGATTTTCGTTCCATTATTTGTGTGTCCTATATCAGTACACATTTTGTTAATAAAAACTTGTCTTTAGTTTTTATAACATCTTTTTAGTTTATTAATCTTAATCTAGTGTCCACACAAGCACATAAGCAACTAAGTTCTTATAATGTTAACGAGTGCACATAGTCAATTAACGAATGCGAAAGTGTTAAGAAAATATTAATCTTTTTTTTTCATAATTCTTATCGGTTTCGTCGGTTGTGTCGGTTTTATGTTGAAAATGAACCGTTTCGGTTTTTCGTTTAGAGTGTAACTTATAAATCATGGAAAATACTTGTTACATATATATTAATCAAGTTTTATAAGTTAACTTGAGAAAATATATTATTTTTCATTTTTGTTAATATTTTCTTAAAATAGCAAATTTTAACGTTTTCGTGTCAGTTTTCGCGACACGAACCGTTTAGGACTAAGTTTTATCATCTTGTCCTTTTCCCTTATATTATATTATGTTATATATGAGTATTTTATAACTTTAGGGGCTGTTCTAAAATAGTCCCTAAGAGTTGCGTCGGTTTTTTTAAAAAGCCTATTTTTCGACCATTAACGTTACCGACAAGTCAAATAAGTTAAACAAGTCTACACTAATCATCTTATGAACTAATCACACATATAATAACACATAATTCACCATAAATTCCAGTTTTGATCGAATCATTTCACAATACACGTTTAACCCAATTTTCAAGTTTCTAGTTCATATTCTAAGTTTATTAATAATGTTACTAATCAAGTTTTGTTATTTTTATATGAACAAATATCATATTAATACCTACATGTCCAGGTTCAAATCATCATATCATTTATGCATAATTTCCAAAGTGTTTAACTAACAAAGTTTCCTATTATAGTAACTTTTAATTTTTTATAATTCAATGTAATTCAATCTTCTCACGTTGATTAAATACAATTATAAGTTAATTCATTCAATTAGTTTAATAGGGTTTCATGCATCCTAAGTGTTCTATCCATTTTTGTTCTTTCAATTTGTCATTCAACAAAGTTTACTTATTTAGTAATTTGTTTGCTAGTTCCATCAATGTGTTAACTAGTCCATCTTTTTAATCATGCATCCTATCTTAATTCAAGTTTGCAATTCATCACATATCAAACACATTCATGCCAAGCATCCATATCAAAATCAAACATTCAAGTTTTCTTAAATTAAAGTTTCCTTAATTAGAAACTTTAACAATCTTTGTTAATCTTCAAGTATCAACTATTGATTCTAACATATATCCTATCTTATTTTCAATTAGATTATTCCATGTCATTTCTTAATTCAACAATCCATCCAAAATCCCTAATTAATCCAAAACCCAAAAATCCCCAAATATCAATTATGAACAAACCCTTGTTTTGTTTATATCTAACAACAATTTCTCAATAATCCAAGTCCATACTAACAAGCTAATGATCAATAATAAATCCAAATATCATTCTAAAAACAAACCCTAAGAACAATTATATCTATGATTATACCAAACTATCAAGTAATCCAACAAGATTTCTAATCAACCTTAACAATCAAAATATGACCTTTAGGATGAATGTATGCAAGTATGGGTGGGTTTAATACTTCCCCTTACGCATACACACATATCACGGCTCATATACACACACGCGCAAGCATCTAAAATTTTCAATCTCTAAGATCAATCTCAACCCAAGAACACCTATTCTAACCAAATTAGCC
Organism: Bidens hawaiensis; assembly: GCF_021521415.1. Lineage (NCBI taxonomy): Eukaryota > Viridiplantae > Streptophyta > Magnoliopsida > Asterales > Asteraceae > Bidens > Bidens hawaiensis. The sequence continues at coordinate 42,736 of NW_027496746.1, forward strand.
ATAGAAATTAACTTATAAACTTACTTATGTTCTTGAAGATTTAATGAGAATGAGATGGGTGTGAGTGTGATGATCCTTCCTCGTAATTCTTCTTCCTAAAAGCCTAACTCCACCATGAACTTGATCTAACTTGAATGTGTGTGTTGTGATTTGAATGTGAGTATGTGATGGTTTGTTTGTGATGTGTGTGTGGTCACACACACACACACTGTAACGCCCTGGAATTTGACTGGTAAACTAAAATCAAGAAATCATCGGAAACTATACACTTTGGGTTCTGGACGATAAGTTCGGAATCCATATCATTGGAAAATCTGTTTATTTCAGCTAAAAATGTTTATTTCATAAAAAGAACTTTTATGTTTGAAAAATATTAATTTTGTGTTTTCAAAAAAAAAAAATAAAAGGTTTTTATTTAAAAAGATTTCAAGCGATTACTTGAAAAATGATTTTTATAAAATTTTTACTAAAAACTTCTAGCTCGTTAAAACTTATGAACTCAGCTAGCCTTGACCCGTAGGTAACCGAAACCCGAACCCGATAGAACCGAGTATATAAGCGTAGTGCAAGAACAAACTCCACCATTTTCTTCATCTCTTCCACACCCACACCCAAACACCCCAATTCTAGAGAGAGAGTAGTGAGAGAAAGTTGTTCAATCCAAAATTCGAGTTCACCAATCTGTTTATTGTTGTTTTTGGTAAGATCTTCTTGAAAATCATACGTTTTTATCATCAAATCCGGCCCCGAATCGAGCAAAAACCCCAACTTATGTTTCAAGTGTGTTCTTGGTCAAAAATCGTCATTTTTGGTGTCAAAAAGCATACTTTTGTTGTTATAAACGTTAGGAATCAATAGCCCTATGGATTCCGAGCATTTCCATGTATAAAACATTGATTTTGGGCGAAAAATCATGAAAATCGTCAAAATCCCGTAGGTTTCTCCGTCATCCGGCTTGAAGGAGTCGAATAGACCCCTATTCGGTCGAACCATCTCCTATTCGGTCGAACAAGAGACCATTCGGTCGAACCAGTGGGCAAACGAACAGACTAACCGAATCAGAATACACATTCGACCGAATACGATTGTATTCGACCGAATGTACATCCTACTCGACCGAACGAGTCCTCAATCGACTGAACGTGTTCTTCCCAGCCCCTTTGACCGAACCAATACCATATTCGACCGAACAAGTAGCTGATTCGATCGAACCTGCCCTTATTCGACCGAATGTGCCAGAATCAGCTTGTTTTCAACTTTAAATCTTGGTTTTTGCTCGAGGTCGCGTAGGCTTATACTCTTAGACTTAAAGCATGTTGTTAACCTATTATGTCCTTGTCTAGACTTAGAGGATCGACGTTTGGCAGCACTCGACCACCCTAGCAACCATACTTAGCCAACAAGGTGAGTTCATAGCCCCCTTTTTCTTTTAAGCTTTTCAAATCATTGGGGTGGAAACATGGTAACTGTACACGTTTTGACAAAACTCATTTATTCAAACATTCTTTGTCATAGACATTCTTGGCAAATCTTTTGCAAACAATGAACATTGGGGAAACAAGTAATCATGGCAGGTTCTCATACCTTAACTTTCTCGGAAGTTGTGTATGTCTAATCAGTTATTCAGGAGTAAACATGGGAATCATTGATCGCTTAGGGAACAATGGACGTTTGGAAATCAATGTCATGTGCCCGTTATACATTATCATGAAAACACATCATTCATTGGACAGTCTAGTGGTCGTGTGAACATAGGCAGTATAGGTCACACTAGTGCATATGTTTGGTCTCCAAGTGGTCGATTGGTAGACAGGCCGTCACTAGATGTGGATTCTAAAGTGTTCGATTTAGAATACACGTGACCTATGGGGTTCTTAAGTGTTCGATTAAGAATCCGAAGGATTTCCTAAGTGATCGATTAGGAATCCAAGAGATACTAAAGTGGACGCTTTAGAATTCTCTCATGGTATCCAAAGTGATCGATTTGGGTTACCATCATGGAAATCAAGTAGCATCGTGTGGTCTTGTGTGGGTTGATGTCAGGTCTCGTGTGATCATTATGCATTATCATCATTATCATCAAGACATGGTGACATATGATTCTTTGGTATCTTTATACATATATCCTTGATATCATTACACCTGTATGCATGGGAATAATACTTGGGATCATTATACATAACTCTTGTAGTCTTGGCTGAGTTGATAAGCATACCCAAGCATAGTAGGATATGTTGTAGGAGTGGTGGGTTAGCCGATGGTACACCCTATACATAAACCCCTACAACTTAGTCTAGTATGCTTGTGTAGGGCTTATCACTACATTATTAGTTGACCTATCTTTATACCTTAGATTTACAAATATAAACAAGCTTAGCAGAGTAGGTTGTAGGAGTGGAGGGTTAGCCGATGGTACACCCTATATATAAACCCCTACAACCTAGTCTGGTACGCTTGTCTTGTCTTACAAACCTTTTTAAAACCGGGCTTTATACCCAAGCATGGTAGGATAAGTTGTAGGAGTGGTGGGTTAGCCGATGGTACACCCTATATATAAACCCCTACAACTTAGTCTAGTATGCTTGTGTATAATCCCTTTTTCCTTAAACCTATGAATTCACTCATCTACTTTATGTAGTTGACGTTTTTGTTACATGTTTTCAGGAAATGAAGCAGGAAGTAGCAAATAGCTGATAGAGGCCTTAGATGGAAGACATTTAGGATTGATGTTAGCATTATCTGTTGTAATGGAACGAATTTGCTACCTGTTGAATTGTTGAAATGTTGACATGTTTTAAGTTTATGCATTTAGACTTTTAAATCTATTGTGCTCAATCAATCACGACCCCGTCGCCACGCCTCGGTTTTTCCGCCGATTACGACCGGGGTGTGACAGATTGGTATCTGAGCCAATGGTTATAGGGAATTAGGAAACCGACCTAGACTATAACCTAGGACCCTTGACTCTAGATAATTCATGCATCACTATCACATGCCCACACTTATATGCTTGCTATGTGCTTATGTGTTGCATCATTAACTGTGAATCTAGTAGCGATGTACTCTTTGGCAATTCCTTATCCAGTTATTCTTTATTCTCAATTTAACTAATGCGCATTCTTATTCTTTTAAAGAATGCCTCCTCGTCGCTCATCCGTCAATGCTGACCCCGCTGACCTCGCTGCCCTCATAGCGCAGCAAATTGCAGCAGTTCTCCCGGGTCTGGTAAACAACATGAGGCAAGAAGGAACCTCGGGTGCACCACAAGCCCCAGAACCGAATCCCACTCTTCAGGCCGATAAGCTCTATAAGGCTTTTACCAACACTAGGCCTACAAGTTTTAGTTGAACCGAGGGAGCCGCTGGTCTTCTCCAGTGGTTCGAGAAAGTCGAAGCTTCATTCAACATGTGCTCCTGCCCGGATGAACTCAGGGTCAAATTCGCGGCGAGTAAGTTCCACAAACGGGCTCTCACGTGGTGGAATAACGAGATAAGAACCAGGGGACGAGACGCGGCCCTAGCCCTGCCCTGGGCTGAGTTTATTGAGCTAGTCACGCAGGAGTTCGTTCCGAGAACCGAGATCCAGAAACTGGAGGCTGAGTTTAGGGCGCACACGATGAAGGGCGCGGATCACATGAAGTACACGGAGAGATTTCATGAACTCTCCTTATTGGTGCCCCATATGGTTACCCCAGCTTCTCGCGCTGTCGAGCAATACATCAGCGGTCTTCCGGACTCCATGAGGGGCATTGCGGTTGGAGTTGACCGCACTACACTTAAGGCAGCGATCGATCTCACTGCCCGTCTGACCAGGGAACAGCTCAAGTCTGGTGTTCTGCAACAGGGTAAGGGCAAATCCTCCGAGGGGAAAGCGAAAAAGGGGAGCAATAGGAAGCGGAAAGCGACCAACTTAGCTGCAATCACTGATGCTACGCCTATCAACTCCATAGCCCCCGCTCCAGCCACAACAGCTCAGGGAAGACCAAGAAAGGAATATACTGGGCTACATCCCAAGTGCAACTTATGTTCTTATCATCACCCAACTAGAGAGTCGTACCGCAAGTGCACGAATTGTGGACGATTCGGGCACCTGGTGGAGCGATGCAGGAGTCCTGGCAACCAACTGGCTGTGGGGAATGCTAACCCTCAGCCTAACCCTGCTCGAGGCTGCTTCGAGTGTGGCGCTATGGACCATTACAGAAATCGATGCCCCCGCGTCACCAACATCCCTCCGGCTCGCGGGAGGGCTTTTACCATTGGAGCTGCCGAAGCACGCCAAAACCCCGATGTTATTACTGGTACGTTTATTCTTAACAACAACTTGGTGTCTGCCCTATTTGATACAGGAGCTGATAGGAGCTTTGTTTCTTGCGAATTGGTTCCTTTGCTGAAATTAAAAATTTCCGAGTTGGACCCTGCCTTTTCTGTTGAACTTGCTAGTGGAGAGTCCAAACAAGTGAAGTCTGTCATCCGAAATTGCACCCTTACTCTTTTCACCACATCGTTCAGTATTGACCTTATACCTTTTCGTCTTGGAAGCTTCGATCTAGTTGTGGGAATGGACTGGCTGTCCAGCAATCACGCGGAAGTAATCTGCGCCGAGAAACTTATTCGTATCCCTTTACCTTCTGGCGAAATTCTAACTATTCAAGGCGAAAAATCGGGTGGATGCCTAAGGATCGTCTCTTGCTTAAAGGCCAGTCGGTACCTTCGAAAGAAGTATCCCGCATTTCTAGCTCATGTTACTCTCAAGGAATCCGAAGACAAGAGACTGCAGGACATTCCAGTTGTGCGTGAATTTTCTGATGTTTTTCCCGAAGATCTGCCTGGACTTCCTCCTAGCAGGCAGGTGGAATTTCGTATCGATCTTATTCCTGGTGCTCTCCCTATTTCTAAGGCACCATATCGTCTAGCTCCGTCGGAACTTCAAGAATTATCAAATCAGCTTCAAGAACTTCTTAGCAAGGGATTCATTCGCCCTAGCTCGTCTCCATGGGGAGCCCAGTACTCTTCGTCAAAAAGAAGTACGGGACTTTCCGTATGTGCATTGACTACCGGGAGCTTAATAAACTCACCATCAAAAATCGGTACCCGTTACCGAGAATTGATGATCTCTTTGATCAGCTCCAGGGTGTTACGTTTTTCTCTAAGATCGATCTGCGTTCTGGTTACCATCAGTTGCGTGTTCTGGAAGAGGATATCCCGAAAACTGCGTTCCGAACTCGTTATGGTCATTACGAGTTCATGGTTATGCCTTTTGGAATGACCAATGCTCCCGCCATCTTCATGGATCTGATGAATCGCGTCTGCCGTCCATATCTTGATTAGTTTGTCATTGTTTTCATAGACGATATTCTCATTTATTCTCGTTCGAGGACCGATCATGAGCTTCATCTCAGGCTTATTTTGGAGCTTCTCAGGAAAGAGCAACTATATGCCAAGTTCTCCAAGTGTGAATTTTGGATAAGGGAAGTTCAATTCTTGGGACATGTCATCAATGTCGACGGCATTCACGTCGACCCTTCCAAGATAGAAGCCATCAGAAATTGGGTAGCGCCTAAAACACCTACCGAAATCCGTTCATTTCTTGGTCTGGCCGGTTACTACCGCCGATTTATCTCAAACTTCTCCAGGATTGCCTTGCCTTTAACCACTTTGACCCAGAAAGGGGAACCTTTCGTGTGGGGACAAGATCAAGAGGAAGCTTTCCAAACTCTGAAGAATAAGCTTTGCCATGCACCGATTCTATCACTTCCGGAAGGTGACGATGACTTTACCGTTTATTGCGATGCTTCGAATCAGGGCCTCGGTTGCGTTTTAATGCAACGAGGGAAGGTCATCGCTTACGCTTCTCGACAACTCAAGGTGCACGAGAAGAACTACGCCACACATGACCTGGAGCTGGGTGCAGTGGTGTTTGCCCTAAAAATCTGGAGACATTACCTGTACGGTACAAAGTGTGTCATTTTTACCGATCACAAGAGCTTACAACACATCCTCAATCAGAAAGAGTTGAACATGAGGCAGCGACGCTGGGTCGAACTTCTCAGCGATTACGATTGTGAAATTCGCTACCACCCGGGAAAGGCTAATGTGGTGGCTGACGCATTGAGTCGTAAAGAAAGGACCCAGCTGTACTCTATTCGGATTCAATCCAACCTTCCTTCCTTAATTCGTGAAGCTCAGAATCAAGCGCTTGTGAATGGTGATCTCAAGGGCGTTTTGTCATGTGGAGCCGAGCAGAAATTCGAAACCAAGTCAGACGGCATCCTCTATTTTCTTGACCGAGCGTGGATCCCGAACTCTGAGCCTCTTCGGACGCTTATTCTAAATGTAGCCCACAAGTCCAGATACTCGATTCATCCAGGCAGCACAAGATGTATCAAGATCTTAAACCCCATTATTGGTGGCCCGGGATGAAGAAAGATATCGCTTCGTACGTGAAGAGATGTTTGACTTGTTCGCGAGTCAAGACAGAGCATCAAAGGCCGTCTGGGCTACTTCAACAACCTATTATTCCTCAGTGGAAGTGGGAAGAGTTAGTTATGGATTTCATCACTAAGCTACCACGGACGCCTAGCGGTCATGACTCAATTTGGGTTATTGTGGACATTCTAACAAAATCCGCCCACTTTATCCCGGTTCGTGAAGACTACACTACGGAAAAGTTGGTGCGGGTATACATTCGTGAGATCGTTTCCCGTCACGGTGTGCCTAAGGGCATCACGTCTGATCGTGACAGCAGTTTTTCTTCCAGGTTCTGGAAATCTTTGCAAAAGGCCTTTGGGACAAGTGTGAAGCTTAGCTCTTCCTATCATCCAGAAACTGATGGGCAGAGCGAGAAGACCATACAAACCCTAGAAGACATGTTGAGAGCTTGTATCCTCGATTTCGGTAGTAGTTGGGAAGCTCATCTGCCACTGGCAGAATTTTCTTACAACAATAGTTACCACGCTACCATTAAATGCGCGCCATTTGAAGCTCTTCGGCCGCAAGTGTCGCTCTCCCTTGTGTTGGTCCGAGACCGGGGATTCACAGATCATCGGCCCCGAACTAATACAGGAGACAACCGATCAAATTGCTTTCATTCAACAGCAACTCAAAGACGCTCGTTGCCGGCATAAGTACTACGCCGACAAACGACGCAAGCCAGTCGAGTTTCAAGTTGGTGACCGTGTCATGCTGAAAGTTTCCCCCTGGAAGGGCATAGTCCGTTTCGGGAAGAAGGGAAAGTTCGCTCCTAGGTATGTTGGACCATTCAAAATCCTTGAAAGGATCGGACCAGTTGCCTATCGTCTTGAGCTGCCACCGGAACTCAGTAGAGTTCACAACGTTTTTCATGTTTCGCAATTAAAGAAGTGTCTTGTTGACGAGGCCCTTCACATTCCCGTCGACGAGGTTCGAATTAGCGACAATCTGCTTTTCGTTGAAGAACCCGTCGAGATCATGGATCGCGAGGTCAAGAAGACCAAGCGTAGCCGCATACCGCTTGTGAAAGTTCGATGGAATAACAAACGCAGACCCGAGTTTACATGGGAACGCGAAGATCAGATGAAGGAGAAATACCCTCATCTGTTCTCTTAGTCTATATTCTTGTAATCTAATTGTCTAGAAGTCAATATAAATCTGCAGCATGTATCAAATAACTGTGTTATTCAATGAATATCATGTTGCCTTGTTATGCTTATAAGTATTCTTTTATTTGCATCCACAAATTTTGGCTACTCAGGGCTCATGCTGGAAAGCACAAGTCATATCTACTCAATCATATAAACCTTGGGGAATTTATACATCATTTAAGCCAAAATTTGTCATCATTCTAGCATTCATGGAGCATGGTTGTGTGTATGTGTGTGGTGTCGTGTCAAATTTTCTAGCCGCACGCAATAGAGTTTATACATTGATACAAGGTGAGCTCGTAATTATAGTCCGGAATATAATTGCATCAAGGTCACAGGTGTATACGTGTATAAGCAATATGCTATTGTGCAACTAGGAGTCGTGAACTCAAGGTTCGTGTAGGGAATTATTCGACAAAGGTTGAAGGAGTGGTGGGTTAGCCGCTGGTACACCCTATATATAAACCCCTTCAGCACGAGTTGAATATGTCTGAAGCGAAACTTGGAATTAGGGACTTATAGTTAGCGTGGCAGCTGTGAGACATTAAATTCAAGAATTATTGAGGGAATTATTCACAGAAGATTGAAGGAGTGGTGGGTTAGCCGCTAGTACACCCTATATATAAACCCCTTCAATCCGAAATGAATATGTCTGATGTAAAGCTTGAGGGTGATGCCTTGTAGTGGAAAATAGTGTGTCGTCCTGTGTGTCATTAACCTAATAGGAGTCGAAGGAGACACTCAAGTAAGGTTGAAGGAGTGGTGGGTTAGCCGCCGGTACACCCTATATATAAGCCCCTTCAGCTTAATTTGGGTGGTATCTGAGACGAATATTAGAAGTAGTGGCGCATAGTGGTCATCATGGGATCATGTAATCTTAATCATCGTTGCATCAAGTATACTAAAAATCTAAATTTCGGGACGAAATTCCTCTAAGTTGGGGAGGATGTAACGCCCTGGAATTTGACTGGTAAACTAAAATCAAGAAATCATCGGAAACTATACACTTTGGGTTCTGGACGAGAAGTTCGGAATCCATATCATTGGAAAATCTGTTTATTTCAGCTAAAAATGTTTATTTCATAAAAAGAACTTTTACGTTTGAAAAATATTAATTTTGTGTTTTCAAAAAAAAAATAAAAGGTTTTTATTTAAAAAGATTTTAAGCGATTACTTGAAAAATGATTTTTATAAAATTTTTACTGAAAAGTTCTAGCTCGTTAAAACTTATGAACTCAGCTAGCCTTGACCCGTAGGTAACCGAAACCCGAACCCGATAGAACCGAGTATATAAGCATAGTGCAAGAACAAACTCCACCATTTTCTTTCATCTCTTCCACACCCACACCCAAACACCCCAATTCTAGAGAGAGAGTAGTGAGAGAAAGTTGTTCAATCCAAAATTCGAGTTCACCAATCTGTTTATTGTTGTTTTTGGTAAGATCTTCTTGAAAATCATACGTTTTTATCATCAAATCCGGCCCCGAATCGAGCAAAAACCCCAACTTATGTTTCAAGTGTGTTCTTGGTCAAAAATCGTCATTTTTGGTGTCAAAAAGCATACTTTTGTTGTTATAAACGTTAGGAATCAATAGCCCTATGGATTCCGAGCATTTCCATGTATAAAACATTGATTTTGGGCGAAAAATCATGAAAATCGTCAAAATCCCGTAGGTTTCTCCGTCATCCGGCTTGAAGGAGTCGAATAGACCCCTATTCGGTCGAACCATCTCCTATTCGGTCGAACAAGAGACCATTCGGTCGAACCAGTGGGAAAACGAACAGACTAACCGAATCAGAATACACATTCGACCGAATACGATTGTATTCGACCGAATGTACATCCTACTCGACCGAACGAGTCCTCAATCGACTGAACGTGTTCTTCCCAGCCCCTTTGACCGAACCAATACCATATTCGACCGAACAAGTAGCTGATTCGATCGAACCTGCCCTTATTCGACCGAATGTGCCAGAATCAGCTTGTTTTCAACTTTAAATCTTGGTTTTTGCTCGAGGTCGCGTAGGCTTATACTCTTAGACTTAAAGCATGTTGTTAACCTATTATGTCCTTGTCTAGACTTAGAGGATCGACGTTTGGCAGCACTCGACCACCCTAGCAACCATACTTAGCCAACAAGGTGAGTTCATAGCCCCCTTTTTCTTTTAAGCTTTTCAAATCATTGGGGTGGAAACATGGTAACTGTACACGTTTTGACAAAACTCATTTATTCAAACATTCTTTATCATAGACATTCTTGGCAAATCTTTTGCAAACAATGAACATTGGGGAAACAAGTAATCATGGCAGGTTACTCATACCTTAACTTTCTCGGAAGTTGTGTATGTCTAATCAGTTATTCAGGAGTAAACATGGGAATCATTGATCGCTTAGGGAACAATGGACGTTTGGAAATCAAAGTCATGTGCCCGTTATACATTATCATGAAAACACATCATTCATTGGACAGTCTAGTGGTCGTGTGAACATAGGCAGTATAGGTCACACTAGTGCATATGTTTGGTCTCCAAGTGGTCGATTGGTAGACAGGCCGTCACTAGATGTGGGATTCTAAAGTGTTCGATTTAGAATACACGTGACCTATGGGGTTCTTAAGTGTTCGATTAAGAATCCGAAGGATTTCCTAAGTGATCGATTAGGAATCCAAGAGATACTAAAGTGGACGCTTTAGAATTCTCTCATGGTATCCAAAGTGATCGATTTGGGTTACCATAATGGAAATCAAGTAGCATCGTGTGGTCTTGTGTGGGTTGATGTCAGGTCTCGTGTGATCATTATGCATTATCATCATTATCATCAAGACATGGTGACATATGATTCTTTGGTATCTTTATACATATATCCTTGATATCATTACACCTGTATGCATGGGAATAATACTTGGGATCATTATACATAACTCTTGCAGTCTTGGCTGAGTTGATAAGCATACCCAAGCATAGTAGGATATGTTGTAGGAGTGGTGGGTTAGCCGATGGTACACCCTACACATAAACCCCTACAACTTAGTCTAGTATGCTTGTGTAGGGCATATCACTACATTATTAGTTGACCTATCTTTATACCTTAGATTTACAAATATAAACAAGCTTAGCAGAGTAGGTTGTAGGAGTGGAGGGTTAGCCGATGGTACACCCTATATATAAACCCCTACAACCTAGTCTGGTACGCTTGTCTTGTCTTACAAACCTTTTTAAAACCGGGATTTATACCCAAGCATGGTAGGATAAGTTGTAGGAGTGGTGGGTTAGCCGATGGTACACCCTATATATAAACCCCTACAACTTAGTCTAGTATGCTTGTGTATAATCCCTTTTTCCTTAAACCTATGAATTCACTCATCTACTTTATGTAGTTGACGTTTTTGTTACATGTTTTTAGGAAATGAAGCAGGAAGTAGCAAATAGCTGATAGAGGCCTTAGATGGAAGACATTTAGGATTGATGTTAGCATTATCTGTTGTAATGGAACGAATTTGCTACCTGTTGAATTGTTGAAATGTTGACATGTTTTAAGTTTATGCATTTAGACTTTTAAATCTATTGTGCACAATCAATCACGACCCCGTCGCCACGCCTCGGTTTTTCCGCCGATTACGACCGGGGTGTGACACACACACACACACACACACACACATATATATATATATAGGGTGAGGAGGACATGGTTTTACAAGTAAAACCATGATTGGCCATTGGTTTTAAGAAATGAAACAATGGGATAAATCAATGGGTGATGGCACATGGGTTTGGGTTAATAAGTAGGTGCTTAAACAATAATCTTAAGTTTCCGTTTTAACGTCTAACAAATTTTAGATAATCAAACGAATCCCGTTTCTAATAATTTTTGTTAGACTTCGAACGAAATTGGATTCTAGGTAATACAAGCCTAAGAAACTAATTTTTCGAAATAGTTGACGTTGGGTCCTTACCGGGTCGTCCACCGACACTCTCTTTACTTATTTTACAATTTTTGCGATTCGAGTCTTCTAAAATTACGTTTATACATTGTCTTGACTACTTAAATATGTATTTTAATTTTTCGAGGACCTTTAGACACGTTTGGGAATTTTTCCGTTTCTAAGTCGTCACTCGAGGTCATTTTGCGTAGTGTTTGCTACGCGACAAAATTGGACTTTTTCAAACTAAATAAAATATATCGCAAATATTTTTTGGAGTTTTAGGACTAAAATTATATCACCTATTTATTATATTATTTTATTTAGGTAAATACAATTATATTAGTCGCGGTTTAGGCTAATTTTTAGCCGGGTGCCACATTCTTCCTTCCTTTAAGAATTTTCGTCCCGAAAATTTAGGAGGTAGTTCTCGAGTCTGATCTTACCAATGATAGTTGAATGTATATTCTTTTCATCTGCTGTAGACATTCTCAAGTGAACTCAAGATCAAGTTTTGAATTTTAGGAGACCTTGACAAACATGATTCAATTTTGCCTATGCTTATGAATGTTTTTATTCATAACTTATGCAGGTTCTTCTATGAATCAAATCATGATATCCACATGGACTCTTATTAATAGGAATGATTAGCTATTTGTCAGATAGACATTTTCTTAAATTTAATATGTGGAACGTGTTACTTATCCTACTGACTATCAGAGGTAATTCGAGCCAGCACACAAATGGACGAACTCGATTGGGGATTTCAAAAGAGTCCAATGTAATGAAGACTCAATTTCCGTCTAGCTTAGCTCAATGATGGTTGACGAATTTTAATTCCGTATAAAACTCCCAATGGTGGAATTGTAACGCTAAAAGATAATTGCTTAAAGAAAACAGGCCAATGGTAGGCAGGTATTTCATAGATTCTTGGAGAGTTAGCCCGATCCTTGACACAGAAAGCCATATTAGAGTTAAAATGCACCTGTAAATTCACAATTATGTTCCGTAACGATAATTTTCAATTTACCTTACAAGATTTCTCTAGCATTCTTTCCATTAAGAATCAATTATTTTCTCCATCTTATGTTTTTCCTAATGGTTAGAGAACGAACTAATCCCTAAGTAATTGTGAAATCTATGATGAATTGAGCATTTAGACTTATGCGTTCGTCTAATACTAATTCAAATAAATTTTCATATTGAGGCATCTAAACTACATTCAATCAGTTTTAGATTTCTCTTTCTTCAAGGCTTTGCCTTGTACTTTTCCAATCTGAGTTTTAAGACTTGCTTGTAACGTTAATCCTAACGTACATATATGTGAAGGCTTTTCTTTTATACTCAATCATCAGCTACAATATTCATTTTACCAGCATGGTAACAAAAATCGCAATTATAATTATTGAGTAGTTCTACTTCGATGGGCTGCCCCATTTTGAATTCCATTTGATCTACAACAAATGAGGAACATTTGTCATCCAATTGAATTCCATTGGATGTAAAAAAATTACATGTTCACACTTGATAAGCTTATTCATGTTCTTTAGTTGACATAACACAAATTCTATGCCACAATTTGGTTTCATATTCAGAAGCTTTTGACACAAAACATGTTCCCCCCCTTGACACTGCATCTTTCATTCTTGGCTTGTATAAGTTCTCATTTCGAGGAGCCATCATCATTATCATGTCAGGAGGAATCACAAATTATGGTTTCAAGATGAAGCAATGGAGTCATCAAATCCCACTTTGTAACATTTGTCATACATTTGTTATATACTTAGTAAATTGTACTGAAGTCCTGCAACATGTAGCACATCATCAAATGAAACTTTCCGTTAGTCAGAGTTATGTTTTCGATAATTCTCCCTCCTTTCTCATCACTCCCAAAGGCAACATGCCTTCAAATTTGGTCCAATGCCTTCTCGATGTATCCTGAAGGATTTAATGAGCTTCTCGAGGTCAAACAACCAACTTGGACCATCAAGATTATAAAAATGGTTCTCAATAAATATCATGCAGCATATTCAATCACACTCATATGTTCTTTCACATGTACTCTATATGCTTTTGAATGTGATGAATAATCAACAAAGTGCATTCAAGAGACTTAGCTGGAACTAGTTCAGATAGTCCTTAGTTTTTAATAATAAACACTTGCAGCCAAAGTGTTATGGAACTCGATATAAGGTTTCCTTTAAGACAAAATCTTATAAGAAGTTTTGTTTTGATTCTTGTTGAGAAGCACCTTGTTTTGAACATAACATGTTTTGTTGATTGCTTCAGCCCAAAAAGAGACGGGTAGATACGCATATGCAATCATCGTCGTTGCAGATTCAATTAATGTTCTGTTTATTCTTTCTACAACACCATTTTGCTGTGGAGTTTTAGTAGAACTGAATTGTTAAAATATCCATTTTGCATGAATAAGAGCAAACTTGGACCATCGTAGGTTCCCAGCAGGATCTACACAGGAGTATCTCATACACGGAGGGTACAGAATCCCTAAGTATATGATTGCGAGTGTATATACGAGATGACTTAATGAATACGTAATAAACACGAACACGTAAAACAAAGGCTTAACTGTTATTTGTTTCTAGAGATCTTAACCGATAAACTAGCTGTCCAAAAACTATGAACCAAAAACTTGCAAAACAGAAAGACGAAGTTAGGTTATATAGACCTGCGACAACTTCGCCAAACATGCTTGGCAAAGATGTCCCAAACTTCGCCAACTGGCTAATAACTAAACATTAACCAACTAGTTCACCAAACCGTGAAAAACAATATACTGATTACAGACACGATAAACTAAAGATTAATGAACTACTGGCATATTGCACCAACAGACCCCCCCCCCCTTGGCAGTAGCTTCATTTCTCTTATAGTTTCGTCTCGTCTTGTAATCCAAAAAGTCATACCAACGATCTTCAGGCATGTACACCGTGTCTCACACAAACAGAGACCACCCTTTGATACTTCTTTGCCTCATCTTCCCAAGCAGGAATATAAAAGATCTTCTTTTCATTGAGTTCTTGCAAATCAGCTTGAGAAAAGTTAACCAGGAGCATAGGTACATACACCCTTACGATCTCCTGTTTAACTTGATCTTCCATCACAGCTTCAGCAGTCTAGCAATCAACATACCACCATTTCAGGTCTTTCATCACATCCTGAGGCATTGTCTAAATCAGAAACTCTTTTTGACATCGAACTGGTTTGTACTTCATCACCATTCAAGGCTTACCATCTACTCGCAATCCCCTTTCAGTATCTTCCATTAATTTACCCTTTTGAGGCTTTAACAACACAAACTTTTTCTCTTTGATCATCTCACTCCACACAATCTTACCGACCCAACCAACAAACATATCCTCACTCCTATTAATCAACCACAAACGTGCCAAATCCTTCACCTCACATTCAGGCAACGTGTTGAACGATCTCAGCTTCTTTGCAAAGTATTGAATCCCATCATACCTTTTAACCACAAACAACTTGAGTTGATCATCATAAAGCCAATAGATGATTCCTTTCTTCGACTTAGCCCATCCTTTGATATTATAACTCCTCTTGAACATCGGATGTACCACTGGTTTCTTTGTCTTGCCAAACCAATGAACACATTCTTCTTTCCACCTAGGTTGTTCCTCCCATTCAGAATCACCCAACACAATATCATCTTAACCCAACTGTTCTTTACCACCACCAGGAATATCATTTTCAACACTGTCATCTGGTATCTCACCATCTTTGAAACCACTTTCAATCTCATTTTGTTCGCCAACCTTTTCAATCTCACTAAATGATAACACATCCTCGACCGTATCGTCCTCATCATCCACCACAATAGTCTCACCACTGCACTGCTAGACGGAGCAGTAGACTCCCCCTGAGATGTGGAAGCCCTAAGAGTTTGTTCAGTTCTTGGCAGCTCACCACCTGCATCTTTCGATGCATTGGAATCATCATCTCTGTCCTCCCTCCTATTTGTTCTCAATTCATCTCCTTTACAACTACTATCCCCCCTGAGATGCTAAGAACTGCATAAGAGCATCAAAAAGTTTACCATGTTCGATCAGGAGAGATGACTGAATTTGAATTTCAGCTACGAGACGTTGAATAGCCTAAGTTTGAATGAGATTGATCCTTGATTTCTCAGCTACAACACATTCCAGAGCCGCTATCCACTCTGAGTCTGACAAATATGTATCAAATGCAAAGGAGATGTGAGAGATATCCCGAGCATACGGTGGTGGGATACCCAAGGTGACTGGTATATCTGATGTAGATGGAGTAGTAACTGGAGGTGGAATTGTAACTGAGGACTCAACAGCAGCCACCAAAGTAGATTCAACAAACATGGCCACCACTTCAGATGGAGTAACAGTTACAATTGTAACTGAGGACCCAATAGGATAAGGGAAGTTAAAATAACTTCGCACATAGGGAACTTCGATGTATGAACAACGAAGAATTAATCACCCTTTTGTCGTTCAAATAAATACAATCAGATGATCATCTCAGAATCTATTGGGTCCGATAAATGCTACCATTAACATGTTTTAGCATAATAGACAACGATGAAGGCGAATTAACTTCCGTTGGTTGATTTTCATTAAAAAACACTAACACATTCCTTTTAGAAAGAATTAACACAACCAGCTATTTAATTATGAATCAACAATAGGTTATAAAACTTAGTAGGAGAGAAAAAGTAGATTTGAACAAGGTTGATTCATATGATAAGTTAGCCGAGGGTTTAAGAAACTTTGTTTGACCTAGTTAGACCGTTGTGACATTTATATAGTTTCACAAAACCCTAGAGGTGAAGTTAGGGCAACTTCGCTCTTATATTAAACATTTGACAAAGCCTTGATTAAGAACGAGTAACCCGTGATTTAAAAGAACAACTGCTTCAAAAATAAAGAAAATGAAGGTTGGCGGGATCAAATTTCAGTCTTTGAGTGTAATCAGCGTTTATATGAATAGATCCGAACATGAAATCATATTGATTATGGTGCTGTCACATGGATTCGTGTTCAGCGTTACTATGACATAGAAAGATGGGTTGAAGGTATGTATTTGAAACTTAACATGATTTTCATTGCTTCCGTGATACGAGTTAGGTTCAATTAGGCATAGAATTTAGACGGACATCACTTATGGACCTGTGATGCCTCCTATCTATTCTTAAGGCTTTTTTGGATTTCCCCATATCACCCCAATTTGACTTCAACTCTCTGGTGCTTGATCAATAGATGAACATAAGATTTGGCTTTAGATGCCTTACATTAAGTGTGTACAGGACTCATTTAAGTGTCACATCCTTGTATTAGTAGGCTTTTGAATTGTAAAGAAAACAAATTCATATAACATTTTCTTTTGCGATAAATTAAGTAAAGAAATAGAATATATTGTTTTTATGATCAAGACACCAACGCGCTCGTGTATGACTAGGTAGTCACTTTTCTGCCTATCATTCGGAAAGATATATGTAGAGACATGCCCATTTCTTCAAAATGACTCTCCATAGTAAATCTAGCAAATTTAGTTTGTATCACTTCAACTTTTACGCACCATGGAAAGCTACCATGCCAAACAATGACTGTTCTAAAGTCTTTTAAACATAATAACTTCACCCGTTAGGCACACAAAATTAATTTATCTATCATTTTCCAAAGGTTGAATCAATTTCCAATTTAAAAACCAACTTTGAAGCTTCTAGAAAAGCTATAGACTGAATGATTATATCACTTCCCAGAGAAAACAGGAAAACATTTTAAATTCAATCACCCGGTCACTTCTTAGTTCTTAGGTTAATGGCTATCATGTTTGTCGAGTTGGTTAACAGGACCAAACACATAGAAATATGTGTCCTTCAATCTTAGAGCAACCGACGTAGTTTTCAGCGAAGGAATAAAACACATCACAATCACCCCAGACGCTTTCAATTTTCAGGTGAATGGTTATCCTATTGAATCTACATGTAGATCAGAGGACCAAACATATACAAGTATATGTCCTTTAATCTTGAGCAACTGACATAATTCTAAGTGAAAATGATGTTTTTTTTAATTATTTTTTTAATTTTTAAACAAAGATAGGACACGGTTACTCGAGGTTGATCATCCCATTTAACTCAATAAAGTTTTGAAAACGAGACCGGCCAAAAGCATTTGTAAAAAGATCAGCAAAATTATCAAGAGAATCAACCTTCTCAAGCACGATTTATTTCTTCTCAGCACAATCCCATATAAAATTACAACGAATAAAGATATGTTAAGTTTTACTATGCTTTACGGGATTGTTAGTTACTGAGATAGCAGCGGTATTATCAATGCAAATAGGAGTATGAGTGAAATTCAAACCATAATCGCATTTGTTGTTGTATCCGCAAAACCTGGGAGTAGCAGTTTGATTCCGCCATATACTCTACTTCACAAGTGGATATTAAAATTGAGGTCTGTTTTTTACATTGCCACGACACTAATCTCCCTCCGAGAAACTGACATCCACTGGTAGTTGACTTCCTGTTCTGGTTACAGCCTCCATAGTCAGAATCGGTGTATGCGACTAGATCCCAATGATGGTCCTTGCAGATTCAATTATTGTTCTGTTTATTCTTTCTGCAACACCATTTTGCTCTGATGTTTTAGGAAAACTCAATTGTTAAAATATCCATTTTCCATGACAAAGAGCGAACTTGGACCATCAACATCATAAAAATGGTTCTCAATGAATACCGTGTCAGGTGATTCAATCACACTTTTATGATCTTTCACATGTACTCTATATGCTTTTGAGTGCGATGAATAATCAAAAACAAACATTCAAGAGACTTAGCTGGAACTAGTTCAGATAGTCCTTAGTTTTTAATAATAAGCACTTTTAGCCAAAAGGCTTAAGGAACTCGATATAAGGTTTCCTTTAAGGCAAAATCTCATAAAAATTTTTGTTATGATTCTTGTTTAGAAGCACCTTGTTTTGAACATAACATGTTTTGTTGATTGCTTCAGCCCAAAAAGAGACGGGTAGATACGCATTTGCAACCATGGTCCTTGCAGATCAAATTAATGTTCTGTTTGTTCTTTCCATAACACCATTTTGCTCTGGAGTATTAGGAGAACTGAATTGTTAAAATATCCAATTTGCATGACAAAATTTAAAATATTACATAATTTTTTAACTATGTTACAATATCACTTCTTGTTACTTTGACTCTTTTATCCAGCTGATTCTCTATCCTTGTCACACACCCCTAAATTAGCTTAGAATTCTCATCTTTAGTAGCAGGAAAGTAAACCCATTTGAACGTTGAATAGTCATCAATAATCACAAAACAAAACGTTTTTTTTGCCAATTATTGGAACACTTAAAGGACCAAAGATTATTGGAACACTTAAAGGACCAAAGAGATCCATGTGAAGCATTTAAAGTAGGTTTTCGATTGAATTCAACATTTTTGTCTTGTGTGATGACTTGTGTTGTTTTTCTTTCATGATTGAGGAACATTTGTCATCAAACTGAATTCTCTTGGAGGTAAAACTATTACATGTTCACACTTGATAAGCTTATTCATGTTCTTTAGATTGACATGACAAAAATTCTAGGCCACAATTTGGTTTGATATTGATAAGCTTTTGACACAAAACATGTTCCTCCCCTTGACACTGCATCATTCATTCTTAGCTCGTACAAGTTCTCATTTCGAGGAGAAATCATCATTATCAAGTTAGGAGGAATCACAATTTATGGTTTCAAGATGAAGCAGTGGAGTCATCAAATCCCACTTTGTAACATTTGTCACACATTTGTTATATACTCAATCAATTGTACTGAAGTCCTACAGCATGTAGCACATCGTCTAATGAAACTTCCCGTCAGTCAGAGTTCTTTTTCCCATAATTTTCCCTCCATTCTCATCATTTCGCATCATGTCTTCAAATTTGTTTCAATATCTTCTCGATGTATCATGAAGGATTGAATGAGCTTCTCTAGGTCAAACAACCAACTTGGACCATCAACATTGTAAAAATGGTTCTCAATGAATACCATGTCAGCAGATTAAATCACAGTTATATGATCTTTCACATGTACTCTATATGCTTTTGAGTGTGATTAATAATCAACAAAGAACATTCAAGAGACTTAGCAAGAACTAGTTCAGATAGTCCTTAGTTATTAATAATAAACACTTGCAGTAGTTCAGATAGTCCTTAGTTTTTAATAATAAACACCTGCAGCCAAAAGGCTTAAGGAACTCAATATAAGGTTTCCTATAAGACAAAATCTCATAAGAAGTTTTGTTATGATTCTTGCTGAGAAGCACCCAATCCATGAAAAGTGGTGGTGTGGAATTGTAATGTTTTGTTGGAAACCTATGTATGCAAAGACGCTATTGTGGGATAAGTGACCAACTTTGTTCATGGGTAAACCAAAGGCACATTCACCGATGGAAATATAAAAAAATATGAGTGGGTGTGTGCGTAGGTTGGTTTGAGTTGGTTTTTAGGTTCATATTGTTTTGAACATAACGTGTTTTGTTGATTTCTTCAGCCCAAAAAGATACAAGTAGATAAATCACACTTATATGATCTTTCACATGTACTCTATATGCTATTGAGTGTGATTAATAATCAACAAAGAACATTCAAGAGACTTAGTTGGAACAAGTTTAGATAGTTCCAAGTTTTTAATAATAAACACTTGCAGCCAAAAGGCTTAAGGAACTCGATATAAGGTTTCCTTTAAGACAAAATATCATAAGAAGTTTTGTTATAATTCTTGCTGAGAAGCACCTTGTTTTGAACATAACGTGTTTTGTTGATTGCTTCAGCCCAAAAAGATACTAGTAGATACGCATCTGCAATCATGGTCCTTGCAGATTCAATTAATGTTCTGTTTATTCTTTCAGCAACACCATTTTGCTCTGGAGTTTTAGGAGAACTGAAGTGTTAAAATATCCATTTTGCATAACAAAGAGCCAACTTGGACCATCGACATCGTAAAAATGGTTGTCAATGAATACCGTGTCAGGCGGTTCAATCAAACTTTTATGATCATTCACATGTACTCTATATGCTTTTGAGTGCGATGAATAATAAACAAAGAACATTCAAGAGACTTTGCTGGAACTTGTTTAGATAGTCCTTAGTTTTGAATAATAAACACTTGCAGCCAAAAGGTTTAAAGAACTCGATATAAGGTTTCCTTTAAGGTAAAATCTCAAAAAAAGTTTTGTTAGGATTCTTGTTTAGAAGCACCTTGTTTGAACATAACATGTTTTGTTGATTCCTTCAGCCCAAAAAGAGACGGGTAGATACGTATATGCAATCATGGTCCTTGCCGATTCAGTTAATGTTCTGTTCGTTCTTTCTACAACACCATTTTTCATTGGAGTTTTAGGAGAACTGAATTGTTAAAATATCCATTTTGCATGACAAAATTTTAATATTACACCATTTTTTAACTATGTTCCAATATTACTTCTTGTTACTTTGACTCTTTTATCCAGCTGATTCTCTATCCTTGTCACGCCCCCCTTAATTAGCTTAGAATTCTCATTTTTAGTAGAAGGAAAGTAAACCCATTTGAACGTTGAATAGTCATCAATAATCACAAAACAGAACGTTTTTTTTTGCCAATTATTGGAACACTTAAAGGACCAAAGAGATCCATGTGAAGCATTTAAAGTAGGTTTTCGATTGAATTCATCATTTTTGTCTTGTGTGATGTCTTGTGTTGTTTTTCTTTCATGATTGAGGAACATTTGTGTTGGTGCATGAATGTCAGTAGTTCATAGTCTAGTGTCTGTAATCGAGTCTGTAATGTTATTTATGTTTTTGTATAAGCGAAGTTGTCAACAAGTTCGCCTAGGCGAACTTGTTGAACAAGCGAAGTTATGGACAACTTCGCCTGAACGTATCAGGCGAAGTTGTCGTGTATTTATATTGATAGGTTACGGATGGTTTAGGTTAATCAGTAATTTAGTTAGTGAGTTGTTCAGTGAATCGAGTTTGTTCGGTAACGTGTGTTTTGTAACAGTGATATTTACATCACGTGAGTTCGGTTATAACATATAACGTGTTTCGTGTATTCGTGTGTTTGTGTTCTATACTCGTAACGATCTACGCAGGGATTCCGCACCTGAGTAGACCGCGATATCTCGTGCGATCCGTCCAGGGAACCTACAATTGGTATCAGAGCTTTTGCTCGATTGTGAGGTTCGGGATATTCACGCGGGTATAGATTTCGTCCCGTTTCGACTATTCGTGGGACGTGTTTTCGTATTTCTAAGTCAATCTTACCTACTACCACAATATTCAAGCCTTTGCACCATCAAAAACCTTGTTAAATCCAGATTCCAGATCTTCAAAAACGTCCGTGTTCATCAGGCGAAGTTGCCGTCACTGTACGTAGGGTTTCGGCGAAGATATAAGGTTAAGCGAAGTTATCCACAACTTCGCCTACCTTCTCAAGTTCGCCTGTATCAGCGAAGTTATCTATAACTTCGCCTCATTCCTAAGTTCGCTTACCTTAAGCGAAGTTAAGAATCAGCGAAGTTAATCAGCAGAGTTATCAGCAAAGTTCTTCAGCGAAGTTCTCTACAACTTCGCCTACTTCAAGCGAAGTTATCCGTAACTTCGCCTACAGTACTTAAAAAAAAAAAAAAAAATTTACTTTACAGGTTTCTTACTTTTCGGAAAAGATGTCGTCGATCAACATCTCTGAGTTAGTGAAGATGGAAGTTGAAGCAGGGTCGGCTACCAAGGCCCCAAGATTGCTGAAGGGAACCGATTTCGTTGCATGGAAGGATCGGTTCATACAGTACGTCAAATACCAGGATCCGAAGATGTGGGTATGCATCCAGGATGGTTATATTCCACCAATTATGGAGTATGAAGGTCGTGACCAAATCAAGAAGTATAGTAAAATGGAAGAAGAAGAGAAGAAGATGTATGAGGCTGAGAGCAAGGCTCATGCTGCTATTACCATGGCTCTTCCACAGGAGATCCTTCATACTTTTAGGAAGTACACTTCAGCAAGGGAGCTTTGGGAAGCCCTTGAGAGCAGATTTGAAGGAAATGTAGGAATCCGGGCTTCAAAAATAAAACTGCTCAAGACCCAGTTCTCAGTCTTCAAGTATTTGAAGAATTAATCATTAGATGATATCATCACTCGATATTATCATCTGACGACTGAACTGAGCAACTATTCCATTTCTTACAGAGAAGAAGAGATAGTTGAGAAGCTTCTGGATGCTCTCCCACCAAAATGGGAGATGTACACTGTGCTGATGAGGGAAGACAAGGACTTTCCCACTTATGATCTCGAAACGACAGTCAACAAGCTCAGGACCTTTGAGCTTAACATGGTAAGAAAGGAGACATCTATGGATCAGGTTCAAGATCCAAGTATGTATGGAGCTAAAGTCAACACTAGCTCAGGCTCAAAGACTTAATCGGCTGCTTACTACTCGAAGGGAGAGTCGGGCCCCAACTCATCACATGAGGGGCATGTGTCAGTTAACACAAATGGGGATGTTTGCTATGTAGCAGCTGGATCTAGTGGTTCTCAACCCCAGGCAAGCAAGAGTAGTTGCTCTTCAAGTGCTCCCAGCAACAACTACTCCAAGATGCCTATGAGTGTCAAGTCTGCTGAAGAGCAGTTTGGCCTCTATGCTTCTTTCATTGCTTCCTATGAGAACTATATTCAAGGGAAGATTGTTGATCCAGCTATGTTGGATGAAGATTACGATCAGATTGATGCTGACGATATGGAAGAAATGGATCTACAATGGCAGATGGCCATGATTGTAAGGAGGGTGAAGAGGTTTATGAATAAGACCGGTAGAAAGTTTGTCGGAGGAAAACCAGGTTTCGACAAGTCAAAGGTAAGGTGCTACAATTGTCAACAAAACGGTCACTTCGCAAAAGAATGTAGGAATGAGCGTGTAGAACGAAGTCAAGGAAAGTCTACACCGCATAATGAGGGAAGAAGAGATTACAGTGCCATGATTTCCAGAGGAGATGGTGAATATAACTGGAACCTGCTTTCTAAAGAATCTTTCGAGCATGCAAATTTGGCAAAGGTAGAAACTGAAGAAAGTGAGAGGGCTACCAAAGAAGAAAAAGCTCTTATGGCAAATGACAATGACCAGCTCTCCGAGGTATGTTCTAAACCTATATGTTCAAAATGTGAGAACTTGTCTGAGCAACTAGCAACCATAACTGATCAGTATGTTAGGTTGGATGCTGAATTTAAAACCTTAAAAGAAGATCATCACTTTACTAAATCAAGAGAAAATAATTATAAAATCAAAATAAAAGCTTGTGAAAAAGATGTTAAAAGTTTAAAAACTAAACTTGCTGAAAAAATTGAAGTGATTGATTTAAGTTATGAGGTTTTGGAAGAAAAGACCAAACTAATTGCTGAGAGAGAAAAACAGATTGCTGACCACCAGGTGAAAGTGGTGGAACTGAATCGAAAACTGGAGCAGTTCAGAAATTCTTCTGCTATTCTTGATCACTTTGTTAGTGATCAAGGTTCCTCTACTAAGAGAGGAGGAATCGGTTATCATGAGGTTCCACCACCGTACAATCACAATTACACTTTTAACCCTAGTGTTCAGAAATCTGTTGATTTTGAGGTTGCTCAGGCAGTGCCAATTAAAGTAACCATTAAAGAACCAAATGTTAGTAGAGGCGAAACAAGTTCGCCTGTTTCAAGTGTTGAAATTTCTGATCAGAGTCCTGTCTCGTCAGATTCGGATAAGTCATCCGAGTCTGGTAAGGTAAAAGAGGAGGTTGTGTTATCCAAGAGTGGAGAAAAAGATAAAGCGAATAAAAAGAGTACTCCACTAAACCCGTACGTCCCACCATATGTGAGACGAACGGCCGGTAATACAGCCTCGACATCTAAAACACCGGTTGATAAAAAAGTTGAGCATAGGTGTTGTTTTAGATGTAATCAATTAGGACATCTTGTTGCAAATTGCCCTCTGAAGCAGCGATTCAGAGGTGTAAGGCCTACTAAAGCTGAGAATAGACCTAATAGTAATTATCATGCTCCTAAAAATGAAAACCACTTAAAATTCAAAAATGTGAATAATTCAGGTTTTCATAGAAACAAATCTCAGTTTTACACTTCTAATAACCAAACCACAAGCTATAATTCTTTCAATTCTCAAAGGTTTGGAAGGCCTTACAATCAATCTTCAATGAGATATCCTAATGGGACTTACAGGAGTTACCGAGATACTAACTTTGGAAAGCCAAAGTTTGGGATGTATAGATCCAAGACCAATTGGTCTTGGGTCCCTAAATTCTAATCTTTTGCTTTCTTGTGCAGGAACAGTTGAACAGGGCTGCCAACAATCTTTGGGTTGTGGATAGCGGCTGTTCCCGGCACATGACGGGTAACAAATATTTGTTACACGATTTGAAACCTGTTCAAGGAGGGAGAGTAAGTTTTGCCGGAGAAAGTGGAGGCAATATTACTGGAAAGGGAACGGTGTCGAACAGAAAGATGACGTTAGAGAATGTCAACTTTGTAGAAGAATTGAAATACAACCTTCTAAGTGTGTCGCAGATTTGTGATAAGGAGTACACCGTTCATTTTACAAAGAACGAGGCGATTCTGTTGAAACCAGGTTTTCAGATACCTGAGGAGTGGATTTTAATGAAGGCTCCACGTGAAAGAAATACGTACACTATGGATATGAGATCAACTGAAATGGCCACGGCAGATTCATGCCTTATGACAAAAGCGAGTGAAACAGAGTCCGAATTGTGGCATAGGAGAATGGGACACATTCATCTTCGGAAGATGAACCACATTGTCAAGAATGGGCTTGTGCTGGGCGTTCCCTTGAAAAATTTCAATTTTGAAGATAAATGTATAGCATGCAAGAAGGGAAAGCAGCACAAGAAATCCCATCTCACCAAGAAAGTAAATTCAATTGCTAGTACTCTAAAATTGCTTCACATGGATCTCTTCGGTCCCGTGTATGCAAAAAGTCTAGGAGGTACTTCATACTGCTTGGTGATCACTGATGACTACTCACGATACTCGTGGGTATATTTCCTGAAATCAAAAGATGAAACGGCTCAGATGGTGAAGAATTTGATTACCAAAGTTGAGAACGTTATGGATAAAAGGGTTAAGTTCATCAGAAGTGACAATGGGACAGAGTTCAAGAATTTTGAGATGGAGATCTTCTGTCTTCAGAGAGGGATTGAACACCAATACAGCGCTCCTTATACACCGCAACAGAATGGAGTGGCTGAAAGGAAGAACAGAACGTTAATTGAAGGAGCCAGAACTATGCTAGCTGATTCGAAGCTTCCTGTGGTGTTTTGGGCTGAAGCTGTTGCTACAGCTTGTTATGTTCTGAATAGGGTCTTAACTGTTAAAAGACTTTGTAAAACATGTTATGAGTTTATGCATGGAAGAAAGCCCAACTTGAGTGGTCTAGAACCATTCGGGTCCCCTTGTTCGATTTTGAAGACAAATTCTAAATTTGGTGAGGTAGCCGATGAAGGAATCTTAGTCGGTTATGTTGTTGGGACTCCCAACAGACGTGTCTTGAATACATCGACAAGCAAGATTGAGGTGGTGTGTAACACAGATATCACAAGTTACCAACCGCCAAAACCAAGCAACGGACCTGCGGAGTTTTTCGACTATGTTAAACTTTTTAAGTCTTTTAACATACCGGATTTAGATATCTCTGAAGAAGATGAAAGAGTTGCTACGAAGATGATCCTTGATGAGGAAGAAAATCTATTGCAAAGACAGCTGATTGATAAATGTCAACCTTCCTCATCAAATACTATCGATACCCCTGCTGCCTCAACTGAAGAAGAATTTATCAATCATTTTCACTCTCAGCATGAAACAACCATTGACGAGCTCTCTTCTAACTTGGAAGACAATTTGCATGTCGGTTCTGTTCCGACCACGAGAATTCATAAAGATCACCCTTTGGAGAATGTGATTGGTGATGTGTCCTCTGGTGTACAAACAAGACGTAGCTTGGATGAGCACACCTGTGTTTACACAAGCATTAAGAAGACAGGAATAATCAACAAATGCTTGTACACCTGCTTTATCAGCCAGATTGAACCGAAAAATTATCAAATGGCTTTAAAGGACAGCTTGTGGGTCGAAGCCATGCAAGAAGAGTTGGCTCAGTTCAAGAAAATGGAAGTTTGGGATTTGGTTGAAAAACCGAAGCATGTGCATGCGATAGGCACAAAATGGGTGTTTAAGTGCAAGAGAGATGAGAAAGGGATTATCATAAGAAACAAGGCGAGGCTAGTTGTGAAAGGATTCAATCAACAAGAGAGGATTGATTATAATGAAGTGTTCGCTCCTGTCGCAAGGTTGGAAGCCATAAGATTGTTTTTGGCGTTTGCTGCATATAAAAAAATGAAGGTATTTCAGTTGGACGTGAAGAGTGCTTTTTTGAATGGGAAAGTTGATGAGGTTGTGTATGTTGAGCAACCTCCGGGTTTTCCTGACCCAGATTTTCCAGACCATGTGTACAAGTTAAGCAAGGCATTGTATGGATTACATCAGGCCCCTCGTGCCTGGTACTCAACTCTGTCAGACTACTTGCTTGAAAATGGGTTTGAAAGAGGTCAGATAGATAGCACGCTGTTTGTGAAGAGACAAGGAAGCGACTTCCTGCTAGTGCAAGTCTACGTGGGTGACATTATTTTTGCTGCATCAAAAGTCTCCATGTGTCAAGATTTTGAGGCCGTCATGAAGAAATGGTTTGAAATGAGTGCTATGGGTGAACTAACTTTCTTTTTAGGATTGCAGGTTGATCAGAAGAAGGATGGGATGTTCATTCATCAGACCAAGTATGTCCATGATGTGCTCAAACGATTCAAGATGGAGGACAGCACTCCATTCGACACTCCTATCTGCGTCAATCACAAATTGGGTGCTGAGTCAGACGGTGATGCAGATGTGGACCCAACTCAGTATCGGGCTATTATAGGTTCTTTAATGTACTTAACTGCTTCTAGGCCTGATATAATGTTTGCTGTTTGTCTTTGTGCTCGTTTTCAAGCAAACCCAAAGGAATCTCACATGAAAGGTGTGAAGAGGATCTTGCGGTATCTCAAGGGCAAACCGAAGCTGGGGTTGTGGTACCCGAGAGGAGGAGACTTGGAGCTAGTCGCCTACACAGACTCTGATTATGGTGGGTGCAATCAGAGTCGGAAGTCAACAACAGGAGGATGTCAGTTTCTTGGTGGCAGATTGGTGTCGTGGCAATGCAAGAAACAGACTTCGGTCGCAATTTCAACCTGTGAAGCAGAATACATGGCAGCATCCAACTGCTGCTCCCAGGTTCTTTGGATACAACAACAGTTGCGCGACTATGGTCTGAATTTCTTACTTACTCCTATTTGCATTGATAACACAGCTGCTATCTCAGTAACTAACAATCCCGTGAAACATAGTAAAACTAAACATATTGACATACGTCATCATTTCATACGGGATTGTGCTGAGAAGAAACTGATAGTGCTTGAAAAGGTGGATACGCTTGATAATTTCGCTGATCTTTATACTAAAGCGTTTGATAAAACAAGATTTCAAAACCTTATCGAGCTAAATGGGATGATCAATCCCGAGTAACCATGCTTTTCTTGTAATACTTAAAAAAAAAAAAAAAAAAAAAGAAGGTCACTATCGCTTAAAAATATGTCGGTTACATCAGTTTGAAGGACTTGTCTTCGGATATGTTTTGGTCCTCATTTTCTACTTGTAAATTTTGAGGATAGCCATTAACCAGATTACTGATTGTGACCAGGGCGGTTTATGATGAGTTTTCATTCTTTCGCTTAAAATTAGTCGATCATACTTAGTTATAAGGACACATACTAGTATGTGGTCGGTCCAGCTGATCCATTGAATCTTCGGGATAGCCGTTTACCTGAAGACTTCGTTTTGGTCGGGGCGATTAATGTTAAAAAAAAATTTTTTAAAAAAAAAAAAAAAAAAGGGGGAAATGAAATTATTTTTCAAGTCTACCACTTCGTAAGAAGTACGTTTGCTATGTTAAACAGAAAATTGATCCAACCTTGGAAAATGATAGATATACTAACTTTGTGTGCTTAACTAGTGAAGTTATTAGGCTTAAAAGGCTTTAGGACAGTCATTGTATGTCATGGTAACTTTTTATGGTGCGTAAAAGTAGACGTGATACAAACTAAATTTACTTGATTTTACGTGGAAACTCCTTACGAGTTCTGCATGTCTTCATTTATATCTTTCCGAATGATAGGCAGAAAAGCGATTACCCAGTCATACACGAGCCCGTAAGTGTTCTGAATCCCGTGGAGATAGCGTTTCAAGAAACTGCAGTGATCCAGATTCGGGACTTGCAGTTGGTTACTACTCTGAAGTCTATGAAAAGTTTATCATAAAAAAAAAAAAAAAAAAAAAAAAAAAAAAACTTATGAGTTATTGAAACATTTTGGAGTTCAACATATCAAGACTTCTTAATCATGGAGTAAGAAAGAGAACGGGAAGGAGATGAACAGTAATTACAAACTTAATCAGACACTAAGGGTCGAAGTCAATTCGGGGTGACTTGGGGAAAGCCAAATACGCTTTGAGAATAGATAGGAGGCATCATAATCTCTGAGTTGTTGCCCACCTAAATTTTGAGGCATAATTGAACCTAACTCGTATCACAGAAACGATGAAAACCATCTTAAGTATATTACCTGCTTACACCCTGTTTCCTTATGTCATAATACAGCTAAACACGGATCTATGTGACAGTCACATATTTAGTATGATTCCTGTTCGGATCTTTTCTAAAACGTAGCAGTCCCTATCCAGACTAAAATTTGATCCCTTATACTTAAATTGTTTAAAGTTTTCTTTTTCTGTAGTTGTATTTGTTTTTAACGGGTTACTTGGACTTGAACGTGTCATTTGTTTCTTAAAGGAAAGTTTTATAACTTAATTGGAAAACTGTTAAACTTATAAGGTTAAATTTTGTTAATATATAGGCGATGTTGTTGAACAGGCGAAGTTGTGGATAACTTCGCCTAGGCGAAGTTATCCGTAACTTCGCCTGTATAACTTCGCCCCTAGGTCTCTGCTGCACAGGTGAGTGAAGTGATTGTGACTAGAGCAGCTACGACGGTGGCTGACTCCGATCTTGACGATGTTATGAATGAAGCGAGGAGGATGTTGGTGACACGTGAGAGGACGTTGGGAAAGAGGAAGAAGACGGTGGATGATAGTGAGTCAGAGGAAGAAGAGGAGGACATACACAAGTTGATCAGACGCTCGAGACGTGAAAGGATAAGTGCTGGTATGGGAGCTGGAGAGACTTCACGTGTTATACGTTTTGCTCCATCCGCACTGTCAGGTATGTCCATCGTTCCTACTTCTGTACAGGTTACAAGCGCCGCAGATGTTCCTGTGGTGGCTACATCAGCCGTCGGCATCCCATGGATGGTGATGAAGTACAAACCGATCCGATGCATCAAGGAGGTTCCTATGAAGACTATGCCTCAAGATGTGTTGAAGAATCTTAAATGGTGGTATGTTGATTGCCAGACTGTTGAAGCCGTGATGGAAGACGAAGACGAACAAGAAGTGCTGAGGGTGTATGATCCGATGCATCTTGTTAACTTATCGAAAGCTGATCTGCAAGTGTTGAATGAAATGAAGATATTCTATATTCCTGCTTGGAAGGATGAAGCAAGGAAATATCAGCAGGTAGTCACGGTATGTGTTAGAGAAGGAGTGCATGCGTGAAGATACAAGATTACAAGACAAGAGCTTAAAGATCAAGATATGAAGCTACTGCCAAGGGGGAGTCTGTTGGTGCATGAATGTCAGTAGTTCATAGTCTAGTGTCTGTAATCGAGTCTGTAATGTTATTTATGTTTTTGTATAAGCGAAGTTGTCAACAAGTTCGCCTAGGCGAACTTGTTGAACAAGCGAAGTTATGGACAACTTCGCCTGAACATATCAGGCGAAGTTGTCGTGTATTTATATTGATAGGTTACGGATGGTTTAGGTTAATCAGTAAATCAGTTAGTGAGTTGTTCAGTGAATCGAGTTTGTTCGGTAACGTGTGTTTTGTAACAGTGATATTTACATCACGTGAGTTCGGTTATAACATATAACGTGTTTCGTGTATTCGTGTGTTTGTGTTCTATACTCGTAACGATATACGCAGGGATTCCGCACCCGAGTAGACCGCGATATCTCGTGCGATCCGTCCAGGGAACCTACAATTTGTCATCAAATTGAATTCTCTTGGAGGTAAAAAAATTACATGTTCTGTAGATTGACATGACAAAAATTCTATGCCACAATTTGGTTTCACATTCAGAATATTTTCACACAAAACATGTTCCTCCCCTTGACACTACTCTTTCATTCTTAGCTCGTATAAGTTCTCCTTTCGAGGAGCCATCATCATTATCATGTTAGGAGGAATCACAAATTATGCTTTCAAGTTGAAGCAGTGGAGTCATCAAATCCCACTTTGTAACATTTGTCACACATTTTTTATATACTCAGTAAATTGTACTGTAGTCCTACAGTATGTAGCACATCTTCAAATGAAAGTTTTCCGTCAGTCAGAGTTCTTTTTCCCATAATTTTCCCTCCATTCTCATAACTTCCAAACGCAACATGCCTTCAAATTTGTTTAAATGTCTTCTCGATGTATCATGAAGGATTGAATGAGCTTCTCGAGGTCAAACAGCTAAGTTGGACCATCAACATCGTAAAAATGGTTCTCAATGAATACTGTGTCAGCAGATTAAATCACAGTTATATGATCTTTCACCTGTACTCTATATGCTTTTGAGTTTGATTAATAATCAACAAAGAACATTCAAGAGACTTAGCTGGAACAAGTTTAGATAGTCCTTAGTTTTTAATAATAAACACTTGCAGTAGTTAAGATAGTACTTAGTTTTCAATAATAAACACCTGCAGCTAAAAGGCTTAAGGAACTCAATATAAGGTTTCCTTTTAAGACAAAATCTCATAAGAAGTTTTGTTATGATTCTTGCTGAGAAGCACCTTGTTTTGAACATAACGTGTTTTGTTGATTTCTTCAGCCCAAAAAGATAAAAGTAGATACGCATCTGCAATCATGGTCCTTGCAGATTCAATTAATGTTCTGTTTATTCTTTCAACAACACCATTTTGCTCTGGAGTTTTATGAGAACTGAAGTGTTAAAATATCCATTTTGCATGACCAAGAGCCAACTTGGACCATCGACATCGTAAAAATGGTTCTCAATGAATACCGTGTTCGGCGGTTTAATCACACTTTTAAGTTATTTCACATGTACTCTATATGCTTTTGAGTGATGAATAATCAACAAAGAACATTCAAGAGACTTAGCTGGAACTATTTCAGATAGTCCTTAGTTTTGAATAATACACACTTGCAGGCAAAAGGGTTAAAGAACTCGATATATGGTTAGCTTTTAGACAAAATCTCAAAAAAAGATTTGTTATGATTCTTATTGAGAAGCACCTTGTTTGAACATAACATGTTTTGTTGATTGCTTCAACCCAAAAAGAGACGGGTAGATACGTATATGCAATCATGGTCCTTGCCGTTTCAATTAATGTTATGTTCTTTCTGCAACACCATTTTGCCTTGGAGTTTTAGGAGAACTGAATTGTTAAAATATCCATTTTGAATGAAAAAATTTTAATGTTACACCATTTTTGAACTATGTTCCAATATCACTTCTTGTTACTTTGACTCTTTTATCCAGCTGATTCTCTATCCTTGTCACACACCCCTTAATTAGCTTAGAATTCTCATTTTAGTAGCAGGAAAGTTAACCCATTTAAACGTTGAATAGTCATCAATTATCACAAAACATAACGTTTTTTTTTGCCAATTATTGGAACACTTAAAGGACCAAAGAGATCCATGTGAAGCATTTCAAGTAGGTTTTCGATTGAATTCAACATTTTTGTCTTGTGTGATGACTTGTGAAGTTTTTCTTTCATGAATGAGGAACATTTGTCATCAAATTGAATTCTCTTGGAGGTAAAAAAATTACATGTTCACACTTGATAACCTTATTCATGTTCTTTGACACAAATTCTATGCCACAATTTGGTATCACATTCAGAATATTTTGACACAAAACATGTTCTTCCCCTTGACACTACTCTTTCATTCTTAGCTCGTATAAGTTCTCATTTTGAGGAGACATCATCATTATCATGCCAGGAGGAATCACAAATTATGGTTTCAAGATGAAGCAGTAGAGTCATCAAATCTCACTTTGTAACCTTTTTCACACATTTGTTATATACTTAGTAAATAGTACTGAAGTCCTACCACATGTAGCGCATCGTCAAATGAAACTTTTCCGTTAGTCAGAGTTCTTTTTCCCATAATTTTCCCTCCATTCTCATCACTTCCAAAGGAAACAGGCCTTCAAATTTGTATCATTGTCTTCTCGATATAACTTGAAGGATTGAATGAGCTTCTCGAGGTCAAAGAGCCAACTCAGACCATCAACGTTGTAAAAATGGTTTTCAATGAATACCGTGTCAGTAGATTAAATCACACTTATATGATCTTTCACATGTACTCTATATGCTTTTGTGTGTGATTAATAATCAACAAAGAATATTTAAGAGACTTAGTTGGAACTAGTTCAGATAGTCCATAGTTTTTAATAATAAACTCTTGCAGCCAAAAGGCTTATGGAACTCGATATAAGGTTTACTTTAAGACAAAATCTCATAAGAAGTTTTGTTATGATTCATGCTGAGAAGCACCTTGTTTTGAACATAACGTGTTTTGTTGATTGCCTCAGCCCAAAAAGATACTAGTAGATACGCATCTGCAATCATGTTCCTTGCAGATTCAATTAATGTTCTGTTTATTCTTGTAACGATTCCGGCAAATTCAGGTATACCCTAACCGGTATATACTATTTACGTGTTATTTAATACTGAATATATGAATTATAATGTGTATATACGAGTATGTATGATTCACGGTACGAATTATACTCGATTATACAGTTAATCGTATTGGAAGTACGGTTAACCGATTGACGGTTATTGAAACCCGAATGAATCGGAGATTACATTATAGACGAAATATATAATGTTTAGTGATGTTTACGAATTATTAAAACTTCGGGATAAGTGAATTAAAGCACAGGAAAGAGTTTTCGATTTAATGGTACGTCGGTACGTTAAACGAAACCTTTAATACCAAACCAAGCAAGAAATGATCGATCAAGCCGAAAAAGATGCACAATTATTAATAATATGATGTTTCAAGTAAATAAATGTCATGGTTTAAGTTTTTAAAGTTTTAAATCGGTTTTATATAAATTTTATTTTTTTTAAGCCGAAAAAACGACCGTTTTGGCCTCGTTTTGAGCGGAATTAAACGTTTAACCGAAAAATGAACTGAACCAGATTATCCACAACATTATCCAGATCACGTAATCCGAATGTGTGGCCAAGAATGGAGGTGTGGGCCCCACCCCACACCCTTATGGAGACCGATCGGATGAGGGTGTTCCCCTCATCCCTTTCATTTTCTTTTTTCTAAAACCCAAACTCCCAAATTCACTCAACCCTTCAAACATTCATCAAACTTCCCTTTGATTTATACCAAGAAACCGAGGTAAAGATCGGATTATAGTCGTGTTCATCTTCTTTTCTCGAGTCATTTACAAGAAAATGAGGTTTCAAGTGAAAAATGGGTGAAAACCCGAGATGAAACCGATTCTTGCGTGATCAAGTGATGTATACAAGTTATACAAGGGATCTTGATCCAAGAAATGAGTTAAAAGGGTCAAAAACGAATTTTTACGGTTAAAAATCTTTGTTTTGATGTCTTAACCGAAACCATGAAAGAAATGGCTTGATTGTGGGTGTAACTTGCTTGGTGTGGTGTTATTGTGCTTGTAGGTGTTATATCTAGTTGCTAGCAAAAGCTAGAAAGCAAGATCTTTGAGATCTAAAGCTAGAAACACAAGGTAGTTCGGTTTATATGATTTGGACAGATTGTGATAGACTTAGAGTTGGGTCATGAAATTTCACAGAGATGATCTACACATGAAAATATGAGATCTGTGAAAATTTGGTAATTTTTGGACAAAGGATGAATATTTGGTGAATTTAATGCTAGGTTTTGGCTAAAAATGATGAAAAATAGTTAAACATCATGAAAAATTCTGGAAAATTCCAGATAAGCTTTTTATAATATATAAAAGTCACACACAAAATTTCAGATCCGTTGGAGAAGTCTATGTAGGCTTTTCGGTAAAACGAGTTCTAGGGTTTTCTAGCTCCGTTTTTGTGAAAATGGCATGAAAAATGAGATTTTGGTTCTGGAAAAATTACAGGGAACTATGTGGATAGCAGGGGTCATCCCAGAAAAATTTGGGATTTTTCTAAGGTCGTTTGGTATTTTCGATATATTTGGTGTTTAAATGACGTTTAAAAATAGATAAATAAATGTTAAATATAAAAATTAATTCTGGAAATATTTTTATAAAATTCCTTACTGTCAAAAAGTGATTTGTGCAAAATTTCAAGATCCGAGACTAAACGGATAATTATTTGTGCTAAAAAGAACATAAAACAAACTTTTAAAGCTTAAAACGCGTAAACCGGCAAAGTTCGCCTAAGCGAGCTGACTGGTGTATAAAAACCTTAAAAATGAACTATTTTCATGAAACTAAGTTAATCAAGTAAAAATAAATCATCCGAAAATAATTCGGATGATTTGGGTATTTTTATCCGAAATAACAGTTTCCGGCACCCTAAAGACGGAAACGGGTCCCGCGGCCAAACGGGGCGTCTAAACCGAGCTCTAAATTCATGGTTTTAACTAAAATATCAGTCAAACACTATTTTCGGGTCGTGTGTGACCAAACTCATTTTTGAAACATAAAAACGGATAACCGTGCTAGGCACGCAAAACGGGGAAAACATAATAATAATAATTTTGACGGATAAACTCTAAGAGATATCACAATCTGAGTCCTGAGAAGTGTCTCTGGGTTAACATTGTCCCCGGATCGAGTACAGTACTGGGTTAACAGTGTCCCCAGATGTACCGGTTGACACCGATTTAATTTATGGAAATTGTATAGTAACGACTTAGGTATCATATTACAGATTCAGGCTCATAGCTGTTCACTGTACTACATACTGACTCACGAGAAGGTGAGTTTCACGAGCCCCTTTTTACTGAACTGTTTTAAATATTTTCCCGGGGCGGAAAGCATGTTTCTATCAAAATGTTTAAGTACATGCTGATCACATGGAAATGAATGTATTTATATAATGTTTATTGTACGGGAATCATACGGTAATGTATTAACATGGTAATTGTCTGAGTTGCTAACAGTGTAAGGCCCGAAACAGTGTTCTGGGTTAACAGTGTCCCCAGAGGTTATTAAATGGGTTTCTGGGTTAACAGTGTCCCCAGAGGGTATTAAATGTGTTTCTGGGTTAACAGTGTCCCCAGAGGTTATTAAATGTGTTTCTAGGTTAACAGTGTCCCCAGAGGTTATTGAATGTGTCTCTGGGTTAACAGAGGTTTCACTTGTAGGCTTAGCATAATTACATCGCTATTATATGATTATTATAATGATTTGTCATCGTTTACTTAAATTAGTGAAACTCACCAACTATTCGTAGTTGACCCGTTTTCTTTACATGCTTTCTAGGTACACCCAAATTGGAATGAGTGATACGTGCTAGATGATGTGTGCTATTTTGTGGAAGCTTAAGGATCTTTATTTTGTATTAAATTTGCTAATGTACTATCGGTAAAACTTATGTGTTAACGCCTACATGATAACGAAACTCGGAACAATGTATTGAGATGTAAATTAATGTAGTGGTGTTTTCTTTATAAGCAATGTTGTTGATATCAGATGCGTCTGTTGCATCCCGTTTACGTTTCCGCTGCGGTTACGGGGTGTTACAATTCTTCCAGGAACATTATTTTGCCATGGAGTTTTAGGAGAACTGAAGTGTTAAAATATCCATTTTGCATGACAAAGAGGCAACATGGACCATCGACATCGTAAAAACGGTTCTCAATGAATACCGTGTCAGGCGGTTTAATCATACTTTTATGATCTTTCACATGTACTCTATATGCTTTTGAGTGTGATGAATAATCAAGAAAGAACATTCAAGAGACTTAGCTGGAACTTGTTCAGGTAGTCCTTAGTTTTGAATAATAAACACTTGCAGCCAAAAGGTTTAAAGAAAGGTTTCTTTTAAGACAAAATCGCAAAAAATGTTTTGTTATAATTCTTATTGAGAAGCACCTTGTTTGAACATAACATGTTATGTTGATTGCTTCAGCCCAAAAAGAGACGTGTAGATACGTATATGCAATCGTGGTCCTTTCTGATTCAATTAATGTTCTGTTTGTTCTTTCTACAACACCATTTTGTTCTGGAGTTTTAGGAGAACTGAATTATAAAAATATCCATTTTGCATGACAAAATTTAAATATTACACCATTTTTTAACTATGTTCCAATATCACTTCTTGTTACTTTGAGTCTTTTATCCAACTGATTCTCTATCCTTGTCACACACCCCTTAATTAGCTTAGAATTCTCATCTTTAGTAGCAGGAAAGTAAACCCAATTGAACGTTGAATAGTCATCAATAATCACAAAACCTAACGTTTTTTTTGCCAATTATTGGAACACATAAAGGACCAAATAGATCCATGTGAAGCGTTTCAAGTAGGTTTTGGATTGAATTAATCATTTTTGTCTTGTGTGATGATTTGTGTTGTTTTTCTTTCATGATTGAGTAACATTTGTCATCAAATTGAATTCTCTTGGAGGTAAAACAATTACATGTTCACACTTGATAAGCTTATTTATCTAGTTAGTTCTTTTATGTAATGTCTAGTTCGCTAAAGTTGTTTAGTGAACTAAGACTTAAGTTAAGTTTCCCCTGATTCGTTAAGGATGTTTAACGAATCAGGGGGTGATTCGTTAAGTTAATTACTTTGTAATGTATGTAACGATGCGGACTCTAGTTCCTTAGGGGATGTTAACGAACTCGTCTTCTATTTATACGTGAACAATGTTCACGAGTTATTTAAGTTTTTGAGAGTTAATTAACAAAGTGCTGTCAAAATCTCTCTCGATCTTCATCTTAATATTATACATACATACACATACTGATAATATATACACATATAACATATAATCAAACGTAATTATGAGCTAGATCCGAGTTAAGGATTAATCTAATACACAAAGATCCGAGATCTGTTTATTGTTTAAGTATTATTCCGGGTTCCAACAAGTGGTATCAGAGCTTTCGTGGCTCAATTACAATTGATTTGGGTATTTATTTGAATTATTAGACTGATAATTTGTATTACGTATTACTATTCTTCTGTTTTGATTAAATATGGATCAATTTAAGGAAAATTGATTGAGTTATGGAATGAATGGTCTGGTTTTGAGGTCGTTAATGTATTGGTAAGGTATTGTGAATTGGAAATGAAGTTGGGAATGTGTTTGGATTGATGTTGGTGTGAATTCGGTGTTAACCGAAACAAGGTTTTGGTTTTGGTATAATTGGACTGGTAATCGGGGTTAATTGGTCACGAGTATAGTTGATTTGGTTTCGTGAGGTAATGACGAGTTGAATGGTACTTGTTTTGTGAGATTTGGTTAAGATTTGAGTGCATATTACGGATTTGAGTTTCTGGGTTTCATGTTCTTCATTTCCAGATTTCTGGAAATCTTCTTTGAAGATT
The DNA here is from genome assembly GCF_021521415.1 of Bidens hawaiensis. Taxonomy (NCBI): domain Eukaryota; kingdom Viridiplantae; phylum Streptophyta; class Magnoliopsida; order Asterales; family Asteraceae; genus Bidens; species Bidens hawaiensis. Next base: position 81,091 of record NW_027496746.1, read on the forward strand.
TGAAGACTTAAAGATGATTCTAGTTCGCTGAGTATTTTTCTTAATTCATTATCAAATTCACATTGATTCGTTAACTGATCTGATCAATTCGCTTTGAGTTATAGCTAATTTGTTAACCGGTTCGCATCTATATTTTATTTGTGTCACTTGATTAGTGATTCGTGTTAACTAATACGTGTTACACGTGTTCACCTTGGAATTTGTGTCATAACAACCTTTGCCACGTGGCATTCGGTGTCAGAGTTTGTTACAAACCATCATAACAACCTGATTCGCTATTAGTTGATTCGTTATCAACTGTAGCTGGTTCGTTATCTATTTCGCTAAGTCTTTCTTAGCGATTCGTTACTGAAAACCTTCTAATTCGTTAAGGTTACACTTAGCAATTCACTAGCCAATTCGTTAGTCAATTTTTTAGTTTGACTTATTGTTGAATCTGATTCGTTGACTATCTGATTCGTTGGATTGATTCGTTAAGTTCAATCTTGATTCACTATCTGATCAATCTTATATTCGTTAAGATTTGATTCGTTAATTTACTGTTCATAGTTCGCTACAAATGTTCACAGTTCGCTACAACTGTTCACAGTTCGTTACATTTAATCCTTAAATTTTTTATACTTGTCAAAAATGGCTGGTATGTATGCACTAGCCTCAAAGAATATGTTAATGCAACAAATGTTGCAACTTGATACTGAGATAGGGTCACATTCGAAATGTCCAAGATTGATGAAGTTTAGTGACTTTTCCAAATGGGAACCTCGGTTTTGTGCTCATCTTGGATCAGTTCATCCTGACTGCTCATATTGTTTAGATGATGTTTATACCGTTCCTATGATTGGGGATGAGAACATCGGATTCAGGCCTAAAGCTATATCTCAATACTCACAGGAAGAGAAGAAAGCATTAAAAATAGAGACAAAAGCCTATTCTACTCTAACCATGGCTTTACCTGAAAATATCTTTCACCAAGTGGGTAGTATAAAAATATGTGCCTCTTTGTTTCAATATATCCGAATGAGAAGTATGGAAAACACGGCTGAAAGCAAAAAGGTGATGCTTAAGTTTCAATTCAGAAACTTTAATTTACTCAAAGGTGAGACGGTTGAAGAAATGACAACGAGATTCAATCACTTGATTGCAGAAATGGATAAAATGATGTTGGAAATTTATGAGCTGACAAGATTGATACTATTAAGAGTGCATTACCAAGTTCGTACTCTACTTTTCTAATGGTATTAAAAGAAAACAGTTATTTTAATGAAGACTTGACTGCAAGTGAGTTCTTACAAAAGATTGAAGCTCGTGAGTATGATCTCAAGTGTCAAAAATAATCCAAGGAAAGTCAAGATCCTGCTTTCTATGGTGGTAGCATGCCTCGAAGTTCAATCATATCACTAATTACTGCATTTCTTACCCAGAATGCAAGAGAAAATGAAACAACCATTTACAGTGATCCTAGAGCATGTTTTTATACTACTGATAATTCTGGGTCATCAAATGTTTCTGCTGGTTTAGGAATTTTGTCCACTACAAGTAAATATTCATCACCTCCAAATGTCAATATGAAAGAATCTGAACAAAATTTGCCTTTTTATCAGCTTTCATGACGTCTTACGAAAATTTGGTGAGTAGCTAGATTGCCACTAGTGATCTGACTGATGAAGACTGTGATCAGATTGATCCAGATTACATAGAAATCATGGATTTAAAGTGGAACTTGGCAATGATTGTTCATAAGGTGAAAAGATTTATGCAAAGAACTGGAAAATATCTTCCTGCCTTGAACAAGAAATTGGGATTTGACAAGTTAAAGGTGAAATGTTATAATTGTCAAGAATTCGGACATTTTGCAAAAGAATGTGACAAACCGAAAAAGGTGTATATTGGTCCTCGTGGTCAAAATCAAAATTCTTCAACACCACGAGGTAATGATGCTGAGAAGAAACCATCAAGTTCTGGGTCACAAGCAATGTTAGCTAATGGATATGATTGGTCACAACGACTACTGTGTAAGGATACTCAAGCTAATTTGGCTTTGTTTGGGTTGACTCAAGATCTTCATGATGCTAGTGGAAGTGAGGTGTCTTCTGATAATGATTCTGGATCTGATTCTGATGACTCATGTGACAAGCCTACAACTGTCTTTGCATGCATGGCTAAGATCAATGAGGTTAGTCATTCTATTTCTGCTACATCATCAGTTAAAGTAAATTATGTTGAATGTGAATCTAACAAACCTAAGTTAGAATCTTTAAAGAATCACAACGACAATCTCTCGAATCTCAAATGAGATCTCGTGAAAAGATTGAAGCATTGTAGACAAGTAACCATGATCTCAAAGCTGAGTTATATTTGAGAATGACAATTAATGACCAAAAGTTTCAAGAAATCTTGTAACACCGTTCAAAGATAACCGAGCTTGAGAATGAGGTTCTTGAGTTAAAGAACAAATTGGGTAAATTTCGAAATTCTTCTTTTCTGTTGAATGAAATTATAGAAGTGTCTGGAAAACAAAAAGATTCAAAGAAAGGTATAGGTTTTGTTGAAATTCCTCCACCGTTTCACAATGATTACAAAACTAACCCTTTTGCTCCAACTGAGGAAGATGTCATTCTTAAAGAACCTGTGATTTTAGAAAAAGCAAAACCTGTTACTACTAAAGGTCATAAAACCCAATCTTCAATTCAGAAATCTCATGTTTAAAGCAACAAAGTCTTTGTTGAAAATGTTTACAAAGTTATCATTGAGGATGTGTTTGAACCTGAAATTATACACAAGAACAAGACCATTCCAAGTTCTAATCACATACTTTGTGAACCTCATGAATTTGAGGAGGCTGTGTATGGTTTGCACACAACTAAGGTGAAACAAGATGCGCATGTTAATGTTAAACCAGTGAGGGCTAAGAAATCAGTAAAACCCAAAATTTCTGATGAGGATTTGCTGCGTTTCATAAATCCTAATGTTTCTAAGCCGTCATCTGCTCGTGTGTTTAAGTTAAAGGGGATGGACATGGTGTTCACTGAGAAAGACTTTCCAATAAGTATCATTAAACCTGAACTAATTGAGAGTGTGTTTCACAATGAAACTTCGAAGGTTCGTGAACTTGAACGTCTATATGCTCAAGCGAAAAATTTAGTTTCATCTGATCCATTGGCTAAAGCAAAGCAAGTTTTAAAACAGGCTAAGAAAATTCAATTTGTAAAGTCAACTAGAACAGATACCTTGAAAAGTTTTTCAAATTGTTCTAAATTAGATTTTTACTTAAAAAGGAAATCTGAATCATCTGATGAGTTGGCTAAGAGCATGACCAAAAATGTGAATCATCATCCATCATCTGTGTCACATGTTCCCACAAACTCTCAACATCATCTTGTTGATATGCGAAGTTGTTTTCTTTGCGGTCAACAAGGTCATGTAGTGAGAAATTGTGGCCAGAAGAACATCAGAATCTTCATCCTTTTATCAAGGACCATTCCAAACCGGTTTCTTTGGTAAAGGAGATTATTAAAATGACCTGTGTCGTATGCTGATGATACTCATATTATGTTCTCTAATGTACATCCTCGAAAAGTTGTTCATATGAATGAAACTCATGGTTCTATTAAACCTAAGTTTATTCCAACCGAACCAATTTGCAAAAACATTAATTCAAATGTAGTTCAAGCTGCGTATCTAAGACGGAAGTCTAAGAAACCTGTAACTTATTCTCAAGTTGCTGAACAACAATTGAATGCAACTAAGGTTAATTTTTCCCAAGAAAACCAAAAGGTGCCCAAGACCGAGGCTTGGGCTGCCTTTTGAACTAATTACTTTCATTTGTGTGTAGGGTACATCCAAGACCATTTCTGTTGAAAACTGGATCATGGATAGTGGATATTCTCATCATATTACTGGAAATCTCGACCTCTTAACAAATGTGAGAAATATTCAAGGGGGTTGTGTGGCTTTTGCTGGGAATTCTGGGGGTATGATTACATAGGAAGGTGATATTTCGAATAGGAAGATTACTTTTGAGAAGGTTAACTATTGTGATAAAGTGGACCATAATTTATTGAGTGTGTCGCAAATCTGTGATAAGCAATACACTACAGTATTTACATATAAAGATTGTCTGATTTTAAAACCGGGTTATGTGATTCGCGAGGACATGGTTGTCATGCGATCACCTCGATCAAATGATATTTATGTCTTGAATATGAATTCTAAAGTATCTACGTCGATCGAAACGTGTTTTGTCTCGAAAGCAACCGAGAAAGATTCAATTCTTTGGCATTGAAGAATGGGTCATATACATGTTAGAAAAATGAAATACCTAATGGCAAATGACCTGGTAGAGGGTGTGTCATTGAAGAATTTTAAATTATCTGATCACTGTGTTGCTTGCAAGAAAGGAAAACAGAAGAAGAAACCGCACCCATCAAAGTTATTAAATTCCATTGATACTCCGCTTGAACGACTTCAAATGGATTTATTCGGTCCAGTAAATCGTGCGAGTATTTCTGGAGACTGGTATTGCCTAGTTGTTACAAATGACTATTCACGATATTCGTGGGTCTTGTTTATGAGTTCAAAAGATCAAACACCAGGTCTTGTTCAAAAGCTAATCACTAAGATCGAATCGCTATACAAACAGAAAGTGAGGAGAATTCGATGTGACAATGGTACTGAATTTAAAAATACTGTATTAGATTTCTTTTGTATACAAAAAGGAATTCATCGAGAATACAGTGCCCCATATGTACCACAACAGAACGGTGTAGCTGAAAGAAAGAATAGAACGTTGATTGAAGCTGCTAGAACGATGCTTGTTGATTCAAAGCTTCCTGTCCAGTTTTGGAATGAGGCGGTGAATACTGCTTGTTATACACTCAATCGAGTTCTAACTGTTAAAAGACTTAAGAAGACCAGTTATGAGTTATTGAATAATCGTAAACCTAATTTAAAGTACTTTGAACCGTTTAGGTGTCCTTGTACCATGTTGAAAAAGGATGTGGGAAAGTTTGATGAAAAAGCCATTGAGGGTTATTTCTTGGGATATGCGTCACCTAAGAAAAGAGTGTTTAACTTTACGTCTGGTTGTGTTGAAGAATGGTACCATGTGGACTGTCAAAAGTACAATGCTCCTTCTCAAGGAAAAGGTCCCGACTGTATGTTTGACTATGATGGCTTATTTAATTCTTTTACTCCAACAACCGATCATCCAAATGAAGATTTAGTTCGTGCTTATTTTGAAGAACATTTGGAAATTCCAAGGTTTGCAAGTTCAAATGATGTTGAAGCTCCAATTGTTGCTCCAACTGAAGAACCTAACAATGAGTCTCCTGTTCACTATGATAATGCTTCTACTTCATCTGATGATAATGCAGTTGTGGATCAAGTTATTGAACTTGATAGTGATGTTTCATCTCTTGAATTGGGTGAACATTACACTAATTTATTTGAAAATGTTTCTGTTTCTGAGAATCCTACTCTCAGGATTCATAATTACCATCCACAAGAAAACATTATTGGAGAACTTGATGTGGGAGTTCAAACACGACATCAAGTTGCTTCATCAAGTAAAAATAATGTTCTATGTGATTATGCTGATTTACACTTGTCCAGGATTGTAAATGTTGCTAAATTCACGTGTTTTCTATCTCAAGTTGAGCCAATGACTCCTCGTGTGGCACTTCAAGATCCTTCTTGGGTAGAAGCCATGCAAGAAGAATTACAGCAATTTGCACGTTTAGGTGTTTGCGATCTTATTGATAAACCTGCTAGAGTCAAGAAGGCGATTCCGACTAAGTGGGTATACAAGTGGGTATTGATTATACTGAGGTATATGCTCCAGTTGCAAGATTAGAGACGATTCGAATCTTTCTGGCATATTCTGCTTATAAGAATATTAAAGTTTATCAAATTGATGTCAAGAGTGCTTTTCTCAATGGTGAACTTCATGAAGAAGTGTTCGTTTTATATCCTCCAGGTTTTGAAGATCCTGATTATCCTGACCGTGTTTACTGATTAAACAAGGCATTATATGGTCTACATCAAGCCCCGAGAGCTTGGTATGGCACGCTCGTCGACCGTCTGACGGATAATGGTTTCAAACATGGAACTGTCGACTGCACTTTGTTTTAAAAGAATATTGGTGATGATCTTCTCCTCTTTCAGATTTATGTTGATGACATAATCTTTGGGTCAACAAATGACACGTTGTGTAAGGAGTTCGAGAAATCAATGCAAACCAAGTTCGAGATGAGTTCGATGGGAGAGATGAATTTCTTTTTAGGGTTGCAGGTTCATCAGTCTGCGAAGGGAATCTTCGTTCATCAGACAAAATATGTGAACGATGTCTTGAGCCGATTGAAGATTACTGCCGGAAAAAAACCCTTCTACTCCTCTTCCCAATGGTCACAATTTTTCACCGGATGAATTTGAGGATACCGTTGATCCGACCCTCTATCGTGCTATGATTGGTTCTTTAATATATCTAACTGCTTCTCGACCCGACATAATGTTTGTTGTTTTTTTATGTGCTAGGTACCAAGCTAGTCCCCGAGTGACTCACTTGGCAGCGATCAAGCGCATTCTGCAATATCTTCGGGGAAATCCTGACATCGGGTTCTGGTACCCCAACGATGATACTTTTGATCTTACCGCTTATTCAGACTCAGACTATGGAGGATGCAAGATCAATTTCAAGTCTACTACAGCGGGATGTCAATTCTTAGGAAGACGACTTGTTTCCTGGCAGTGTAAGAAGCAGACAACGGTCTCCACTTCAACCGTCGAAGCTGAGTATGTTGCAGCCTCGAGTTGCTGTTCCCAGTTTTTGTGGATACAACAACATCTTCGCGACTATGGTTGAAGTTTCTTACTACTCCCATCTTGATTGATAATTCTTCTGCTATTATTATCACCAAGAATCCCGTACAACATTCTAAAAAAAATATCGAAATTCGATATCATTTTATACGGGATTGTTATGAAAAGAAATTAATTGACCTTGAGAAAGTACATACTGATTTTCAGAAAGCCGATCTATTTACCAAAGCCTTTGATAAAACACGTTTTCAATTTTTGCTTGGTTTAAATGGATTGAATGTGACAATCGCCAATTTTAGGTTAACTCCGTTAACTCAACTCCGTCAATTCAAATTTAAGATCACTGAATCTATAACGCACACTTCATTACATTTAAACTAGGGTTTAAATGACGCTTAACACTTACTACATGTGTAGTCTTTCGGGAATTGCACCGAAACTCAAACGAGTTGACGCAAACGATTGATGAATAAACGAAAAACGTCAAAACAGTAATTATGTGATAATTATGTGTTAGACTTATGTGTTATGTGATAACATGATTATAAACGTTAACTCAAGATGTAAACAAGTTAGTTAGGCTAGAAAAGTAATACTTAGAAGTGGAGGGGCCAAAGTGTAACATAGTTTATTATAAATACATCATTAACAATTAACCCTAACTTATTATTCCCCCACACAATATTTCCGATCGGAACCCACCCTCTCCACCTCCTTGGCTGCCGTCACCTTCACACACACATACAACCATCAAAATCAAGCCCTTGATTGAAGAACTAGGTGCTAGGAAGGTATAATTGATCATCCTTTACATTCTTGTTGTTTGATTTTGGTGTTTAACGGGTTAATTGAAAACCCTAGGCAGCCGATTTTGTGTGTATGTATAGCTAATATGATTGTGATTGATTGAATGATGAGTTGATAACTAGATTGAATCTTGTTGCATGGTGATTGTTGTTGTTGGAATTACGTATGCCCGAGACACATAATTATACTAATGTGGCTAACTGTGTTTGATCCAAGTCGGGTCATACCCAATAACAAGCTAGACGACACCAAATGTATTCTTTTAATGATTTGATCATTTAAATGAATACCGAACACTACGTGTTTAGAAAATTGGTTTTCTAAACAAACACACTTGAGGGTTTAAATAAATTATCTGGATAATTTGTTTATATAAATTAATTATTTAATTGGTTAAATAATTACATAAATGTATGTGCATTTTATAAAAATGAGTTTTATAAAATATGAGATGGAGATATTTAAATGTTAAAACAAAAAAAAAAAAAAAAAAAAAAAAAAAAATAACAAAACCGGCCACCCCATGTGGGTGGATGGTTTGTCCATTTATTATTTTGTCCTTTTGTGTTGACATCTCCTTTATACATCTCCAATCACAACACATGCAAAGCATCACTCCTCTCTCCATTTTGAATTCAAGTTTTGAATCAAAAACTCTCTCCTTCCCTCTCCTAAAACTCACGGCCAACCTTGGCATTTTGGGAGAGCTTGGTGAGCTTGTTTTGGTGTTCAAGAATCCTAGCAAATAACTTGGTGTTGTTGCAAAAGGCTTGGGGTATCACTCTCTTGAGGTTTTCTTCTTTGGAGGCTTGCCTTTCATTCATCATCCCCTTCAACAACCTACATCTTCCTATAAGGTATAAGGAGGTACATTTACATTTTGTGAGCATATTGTTCTTGTAATATTGATCCTTGTTCATTGGGTTTTAGTTTTAACATAATGGTATGTTCTTTAACAAGTATTAAGATATAAGCTTCCGTTGCGTTTTCTAGTTAAATATGGTTAACTTGACTTTGATAAACTTGTTTAAAACCCAACAATGGCATCAAGAGCCAGGTTGCAAGGACTTATGCTCCTTGCATGTTCATAGATTTCGGTTTTTTCATGGGTGAAAAGGGGTCCGAAATTTTGGTGGATTTTACCCCTCATGGTTTTGTAAGATCTTGACATGCATGCAAAGATCTTAGGAAACCATTACTAACATTTGGATGTTGAAAATATCAAAATTGCAAAATTTTGGGGGGGGGGGGGGGTTGAGCCGTAGCCTCCTTTGGGGGGGGGGGCTGCCTTTTTTTTTGATGTATTTAGGCATTGGTTGCTTAGGTTGCATGCTTAGAACATTTGGTATGTTTGGATGTGTCATAACCGAAACCGAGACCTTGGATGTGTTGATTGTTGTTATATGTATGTTGGTTATATTTATTATTCAATATGGTTGTAATAATTCATATTTTAGGCTTGTGTAATTTATTTATTCATAAGTTGGTATGTAATAAATAGATTAGTTGCATTTTCTTTGTTTTAGAAAAATATGTATTAGGATACATTTTGTAAAAATTGAAGATGCAAGAATTGGTGGATTTGGGCCTTGGACCAAATTTTGGGCTTGTTGGGCCTCACCGGCCCATCATGGGATTCAAGCCCATTAAGCCCATAAATTTCACTCTTGGGCCCAAGAAGACTTTTGGAAGTTTGGAGCCCATTTACAAGCCCAACAAGAACACAAACAACTTGGAAAGGATACTTGAAGCATTTGGATGCAAGGTCAAGTGGGAGTCAACATTCCATCCTTGTGTCATGTTTTGTCCCTTAGGTGAGACTTATGACCTATACTTGTTTCGGCTAACAAGTATGGTCAAACTTAGCGGTTCTCGGTTATGACTATATTTTGCATGTATGCTTGGTTGTTTGTTTTACTTTATGTAATGTGTGGTTGATAGATATTAGGATATCCAAACCGTCACATAGGAACGACAACTAGCATAAAACGGGTTCTAATATATATTTGGTAATATCGCGTCAATTAGTTAATAAAATGGGTTTATTAAAACTAAGCGATTACTCACATATAATAAAATTGGTTTTATTATAACTAGAACCTTGAAAATTGGTTTTCAAAATCGCCATATTACTAAATGCATGTTAGGATATGGCATAATGTTTTTCAAACTAGAATATTGGAAAACTTAAAAATCCCTTTTTCATAATTACCAAGGAAACAAGTCTAACACCATCCTTTTGTAAGACACTTAACGTATTAGGAAACTTTAAATGGGATAAAGGTCACCTAACCATTTTAGAGCAAACTAATATACTTAAGGTAATATTAACATAATTGTGGGATAAAGGTCACCTAACCACTTGTATGTTAATCTTACATGTTTATACAAGTAGGACGACTTGAATTGGAAACCATGTGATAAAGGTCACCTAAGCATGGGGTCCAATGGTGTTGATGGGATAAACATGCCAACACGAAATAAGGATTTCGAATGGTCCCATACCTCTAGAAGTTGCAAAGGGTTGCAATTGTCAAGGTTGACTACCTTGTTAAATCAAATAACGGGATAAAGGTCACCTAACCAAAATTTGATTTATCGTTGGATTCTAGAATTTAATTATTATTTTAAAATTTGGAATAAAAGGGTATTAATAATTAAATTGTTTATAATACTAAAATAAAACTTTGTTAAATTTTGTAGATGGCCGCTAACAATGCAAACACCTCTACCCATAACACCCGTAACCTATCCTTAAGAACCATCCTTGAAAAGGATCGTCTAAACCATAATAACTTTATGGATTGGTATCGCAACTTGAGAATAGTTCTCAAGCAAGAAGAGATATCATATGTCTTAGACGATCCCATTCCCGACGAGCCTAACGTGGAAGATGAGGAGGCTTATTACGATTGGGTTAAGTACACCAAAGATTCGGTGCAAGCCTCTTGCCTCATGTTGGGAACTATGATTCCCGAAATCCAAAAGGATTTCGAGCATCATGGGGCATACGACATGATAACTCAATTGAAGGAAATGTTCCTTCAACAAGCTAGAGCGGAACGTTTCGAAACGGTTCGAGCGTTTCATGCATGTCGTATGGAGGAAACCCAAAGCGTCTCATCTTATGTCCTAAAGATGAAAAGCTACATTGAAAAGCTTCGTAGGTTGAATTGTCCCGTCTCTAATGAGTTGGCTACGGATTTGATCCTCAACTCTTTGACCAAAAGGTTTGAAACCTTTGTCATGAACTATAACATGAACGGGTGGGACAAAAGCATTGGTGAGCTTCACGCAATGCTAAGAACGGCCGAAGCGGGAATGGGTAAAAGGGTTTTACCCGTTCTAACAATCAATGAAGGCAAAAGGGGACATAACTCCAACCCCAAAGCAAGTGTTGCTAAGGGCAAGGGCCACGTCCAAGGAAAGGGAAAGAGGAAAGCCATCACGCCCTACAAACCGAAGGAAAAGAAGCAAAAGGTTGCGACGCAAGATCCATGCTTTGAGTGTGGAGAGATAGGTCATTGGAAAAGAAATTGTCCGACCTATCTCAAAGCGTTAAAAGATAAGAGGGATGCGGAGCAAACCTCAGGTATTATCTTTACTATATATGTTGAACTAAATGTTATTTCTTCAAATACATGGGTACTTGATACCGGATGTGGAACTCACATTTGCAATTTGTTGCAGGGGTTCAAAAGAAGTAAGCAACTCAACAAAGGGGACATTAGTCTCTTTATGGGCAATGGAGCAAGAGTTGAAGTCCAAGCTCAAGGAGACTACATGTTAAAGCTTCCAAGTGGTTTGGAAGTAATTTTGAAAAATGTTTTGTATGCTCCTAAGTTAAGGAGAAACATTATTTCCGTGTCCCTTTTAAAACAATGTGGCTTTGATCTTAAGTTTATTGATTATGATATTCATGTTTTGATGAATGGCATATTTTATTTTAAAGCTATACCCATGAATGGTATATATGAAATAGATCAAAGTGGTATGTCACATAGTAGTTCAATGTATAATGTCAACACCAAGAAACTCAAGAAGGACTTGGGTGATCCCTATCTTTGGCATTGTCGCCTTGGACATATAAGCAAGAATCGCATGCAAACTCTTCGCAAGAGTGGTATTCTAGAAACCAATGAGTTTGATTCATTTGATGTATGTGAATCTTGTTTACAAGGCAAAATGACAAAGCAACCCTTTAATAAAACTTTTGAAAGGTCAAAAGAATTATTGGGTATCATACATTCGGATGTATGTGGTCCTTTTAGACCAATGACTAGGAATGGTGAAAGATACTTCATTACCTTTATTGACGATTATAGTCGATATGGTTATGTGTACTTAATGAAACACAAAGATGAAGCTTTTGAAATGTTCAAAGACTTCAAAGCTGAAGTAGAAAGACAACTCAAAACCACAATCAAAGTACTTCGTAGTGATAGAGGAGGTGAATACCTAAGTAGTGTTTTTCAAGATCATCTTAAGAGTTGTGGAATTATTTCACAACTTACTCCACCTGGAACACCACAACATAATGGTGTGTCTGAAAGGAGAAATCGTACCCTATTAGATATGGTTCGATCGATGATGGCTAGAAGCACTTTACCTCTATCATTTTGGGGCTATGCTTTACTTTCCGCTGTTCGCATATTGAATATGGCTCCAACCAAGAAAGTGGAGAAGACACCTTTTGAAGTATGGCATGGAAAGGCTCCATCGCTATCATTCTTAAAAGTTTGGGGTTGTGAAGCTTATGTAAAGCAATACACCCCAAACAAATTAGAAGTCCGATCCACTAAGTGTATCTTTATAGGTTATCCTAAAGATGATTTAGGATATTACTTTTACGATCCTAGTGAGCAAAATGTTATTATTGCTCGAAAGGGTAAGTTCTTGGAAACTAAGTTCCTTGAGGAAGGAACTAATAGTAGAACAGTGAAATTTGATGAGGATCAAGAATCACAAGATGATACACAATTGGTTGATACTAGCACTCAACAAGAGGTTGTTGAAAGTGATCAAGTGGTTGATCAAAACACACAAAACGTTCGCAGATCTGGTAGAATTAGCAATCCACCTGAAAAATATGGATTTTTTGTAGAAGGTTGCTACGTGGTAGATTCGGATGAACCAACCACATACCGTGATGCAATGTCCAAGAATGATTGTGACAAATGGCTTGAAGCCATGAACGTTGAGATGCAATCCATGTATGACAACCAAGTTTGGGAATTGGTTGAACCACCACTCAACTCCAAAGCTGTTGGAAGTAAGTGGGTTTTCAAAAGAAAAACGGATATGCATGGAAACTTGGATACTTATAAAGCAAGACTTGTAGCTAAAGGTTTCACTCAAACTCAAGGGGTTGATTATGATGAAACTTTTTCGCCTGTGGCAATGCTAAAGTCTATTAGGATATTATTTGCCATAGCCGCACATTATGATTATGAAATTTGGCAAATGGATGTCAAGACCGCTTTCCTAAATGGATATCTTGAGGAAGATGTCTATATGGTTCAGCCTGAGGGTTTTGTCGATCCGAAACATCCTAAAAAGGTATGCAAGTTAAAGAAATCAATCTATGGATTGAAACAAGCATCTAGAACTTGGAATCATCGTTTTGATGAAGAAATCAAAAATTTTGGGTTCATCAAGAACGCTGATGAGGCTTGTGTGTATAAAAAGGCTAGTGGGAGTATAATTACCTTCTTAGTATTGTATGTCGATGACATTCTACTATTTGGAAATGACATTCCAACCATGGAAAGCGTTAAGGCTTGGCTTGGAAGTAGATTTTCCATCAAGGATCTTGGTGAAGCTGCCTATATTTTGGGAATAAAGATCTATAGGGATAGGTCAAGGCGCTTGATAGGTTTGAACCAAAGTACATACATTGATAAAATCTTGAAAAGGTTCAAGATGGAAAACTCCAAGAAAGGTTTTGTACCTATTCAAAGAGGGACCATATTGAGTTCAGCTCAATGTCCAAGCTCAAAGGGTGAGCAAGACATGATGAAACAAATCCCATATGCTTCTGCTATAGGATCCATCATGTATGCGATGATATGTACTAGACCGGATGTGTCATGCGCTTTGAGCATGACAAGCAGATACCAACAGAATCCAGGAGACAGTCATTGGATGGCTGTTAAGAACATATTGAAATACCTTAGGAGGACTAAGGATATGTTTCTGATATATGGATCTGGTGAGGAGGAACTCGCTATAAAAGGTTACACGGATGCGAGCTTCCAAACTGATCGAGATGATTCTCGATCACAGTCTGGGTATGTGTTCACTCTTAATGGAGGAGCTGTCTCTTGGAAGAGCTCAAAACAGGAAGTGGTAGCATTGTCCACTACAGAATCAGAATACATCGCCGCTTCATTAGCAGCTCAGGAAGCTGCATGGTTGAAGAAATTCATTACTGATCTAGGGGTGGTCTCTTCCATTCAAGACCCCCTAGAAATCTTTTGTGACAACGAGGGTGCGATTGCACAAATCAAGGAACCTCGTTCACACCAAAAGACAAGGCACATAGAGCGGAGATTCAACTACATAAGGGATGAAGTTGAAAAGGGAAAGATATGTATTCGCAAAGTTGGAACTGATCAAAATCTTGCGGATCCATTCACGAAGCTCCTAGAAAGACCGAAACATGAGCGTCATGCGAGTGGCTTAGGACTTCGATATTCTAGTAATTGGATTTGATCTATTTTGTATTTACGTTTAAAAGACTTTTGTAATTTAACTTTTATATGATTATGGAATCTTGAGTTAAATTCTAATTTTGCATGTTTAATCCATGAATAAGTTATCTTATTCTAAAAGTCCGTAGTCGATCACATTTGTGGGAACAAATATAAAGCAAGACTATTATGAACTAGGATTGGTGGATATTCATAAGGAATGAATATGGAGCATAGGTTTGCTGCCAAGGTTCATAGATATTTGTGGGATACAAATATTGGACTGACCCGCTCTCAATATTACTACATGGAGTCGATTGACTTGATCATTAGTAATTTTGAGTAAAGGAGAATTTCATATTATCCTTAGACCTGAGATGTATATTGGGTCTTGATTTTCACCAAGTATTACACTTTGACTCTCCCCTTCGCTATTCGTAAAAGATGGTACATAAGGATGAGCTCAGGTGGAGTATAAAGTGATAGTGAGAGGCGTATACAGTCAAGACGGAATTTGTTCCTCTTATGTGTTGAGAGTTTAGATGTCTAAGGCCTGATAAAGTTGAATTGTAAAGAGAATGATCACCTATGTCTCTTAGATTCAACATGACATCTAGTAACAAAGGGATATAATGATAGATTCACCTAAATCATATCAAGTAAGGGACTTGAAGGGATGATGTTATTGAATGGCACTTCGTCAAACACATTAGGGGTGGTGAACTGTTGTTAGGCGGTATTCACCACTTGCATTAATTTTCTATGTATCTCGTGCAAGTGGGAGATTGTTGGAATTACGTATGCCCGAGACACATAATTATACTAATGTGGCTAACTGTGTTTGATCCAAGTCGGGTCATACCCAATAACAAGCTAGACGACACCAAATGTATTCTTTTAATGATTTGATCATTTAAATGAATACCGAACACTACGTGTTTAGAAAATTGGTTTTCTAAACAAACACACTTGAGGGTTTAAATAAATTATCTGGATAATTTGTTTATATAAATTAATTATTTAATTGGTTAAATAATTACATAAATGTATGTGCATTTTATAAAAATGAGTTTTATAAAATATGAGATGGAGATATTTAAATGTTAAAACAAAAAAAAAAAAAAAAAAAAAAAAAAAAAATAACAAAACCGGCCACCCCATGTGGGTGGATGGTTTGTCCATTTATTATTTTGTCCTTTTGTGTTGACATCTCCTTTATACATCTCCAATCACAACACATGCAAAGCATCACTCCTCTCTCCATTTTGAATTCAAGTTTTGAATCAAAAACTCTCTCCTTCCCTCTCCTAAAACTCACGGCCAACCTTGGCATTTTGGGAGAGCTTGGTGAGCTTGTTTTGGTGTTCAAGAATCCTAGCAAATAACTTGGTGTTGTTGCAAAAGGCTTGGGGTATCACTCTCTTGAGGTTTTCTTCTTTGGAGGCTTGCCTTTCATTCATCATCCCCTTCAACAACCTACATCTTCCTATAAGGTATAAGGAGGTACATTTACATTTTGTGAGCATATTGTTCTTGTAATATTGATCCTTGTTCATTGGGTTTTAGTTTTAACATAATGGTATGTTCTTTAACAAGTATTAAGATATAAGCTTCCGTTGCGTTTTCTAGTTAAATATGGTTAACTTGACTTTGATAAACTTGTTTAAAACCCAACAGTTGTGTCTTTGATTTGAGTTCAAACACAAACCCTAATCTTGTATGTAATGTGAAATTGATGTGCATGGATGGTGTTTATGGAGTCTAGAGGGTTATATGGATGCATGATAGTTCATAGATTGTTATTATGTTGAGTTTGGATGCAAACAGATTCTGGACAGAATGTGTATATGATGTTTAAGTGACTGTAACGAAGTGTAAACGTGAAAATTGGTTGAGATTATTGGTACAGCAGTGAACTAGGTTGAGTCTAGTTTCTATAAAGTATAAGTTTGTAATTTTTAGACAAGTAGAAGTTAACTTTTATGATTTTACAAAAACGTTGTGCAAAGCTGAGCTGTTAGACCTGCTGTTAGGTTATGTTATAAATGTTATATCTCATGAACTACAAGACCAATTGGGTTGGTTCCACTTCTGGAAGTTGACTCATTGAGTTAGGAACCTAACCCAAGTGTTCTTGCATTTATTGGATTTTTCGTTTAACGGGAATTGCAAATAACATTCTGTTGTGCATGAATCTGACTGTTATGAGTTTGCTGTAATGATTTGATGATTGTGAGAAAACTATGAGGAATAAAAATGTAATAAAACATTTTCTGGAAACCTAAGATATATGTGCTTCTGTGATGATTTTTGGTAAATTAATTTAGATGCTATGATCGTTGAAGTAGTACAATCTTTCTAGTAGGATTTCTGTCTCGGTGAAACTAGCTGCTGAGTTTTGTGAAAATGCATGAAATATGAAACTTGCTAATTTATTATCGTGTTTTGACCAAATTACCCTTGAGGGGAATGATTGCAAGATTCACAAACGAAACACGAAACATGTTATGTGCGTAGGTATTATGTGCCGGGTCTAGAGACTCGATAATATTTCGACACTTAGAAAAATCTCTTTGTTGTTTTAGAACTCTAGAGAGAGTTTTTCTGTGACGCGCATCTTGGTGATTTAATTTGAGAAATTCTTCGCAAACATTGAGTTTCACTTTCCCCTCTTTAAACTGTTTTCAAACGTTGTTCACTTGGGGGAGATAACATACTCCACAACGCATTTAAGATTTTGTTATAAATTATATATCACTTGTAAAGGCTAAGTGGCAAACGAAATATTTGAAGTCCTACACATCAAACCGGTTAATATTTAGAATAGCGAGTCACTGTTGAGTAGTACTACTGGGTTTGACAAACCCCACCCAACGCTAAACTCGACTGGAGGTCGAGCGGGTGTAATTTTGGCTAACAAGTACCATGGTCTGGAGGACCTGGTGACAAGCACTTACTAAACGAGTCAGCTTCGGTGTCGAACACTTAGTAATACTTGTTGTATAGACTAGCTACCTATCGATATATAATTTGACATAACACTATCTGGTAACGCAAAACGCCGTAACGTGGTTACGCAAAACGCTTAACGCAAAACACCGTAACGTGGTTACGCAAAACGCTTAACGCAAAACACCTTAACGTGGTTACGCAAAACGCTTAACGTAAAACGCTGAACGCAAACGCTAAACGTTTTATTTTATATAACTTATGAACTCACCAACCTTGTGTTGACACTTTTAGTATGTTATTCTCAGGTAGCCGAGGCGGGCGCGCGGTTTAGGAACATGCATTGTGTGATAAACTTTTAACTATGCAAACTTGTTTTTAACTGTTATCTTTGGTTTTTAAATCGTCCTGCGTGACGTAATATTGTACTATGGTTTTACGCTTCCGCACTTATTGTCATTTAAATGTTTTTATGGTTTGATTATAACTGATGATTCCGATCCTGTTAGTTCACACCCTCTGACGGTAAAACTCCGTTAGTGGATTTCGAGTGTGTGACAGATTGGTATCAGAGCCATTGGTTATAGCGAACTAGAAGCTGCGTGCATACTAGACTATAACCGTGACGACCCATTAGTTATAATGATACGCACTGCATAGGTTTGTGTAGTCTTGTAATCTTATCTCTTTACCTCTTTCACTCATACGCGCGCGCATACACGGCTTACCTGTAGGAATGTCGACGCCACCCTCATCATCATCCGATTCGATGACGCATGCTCACGGGATGGAACCGCAGTTACCTACCGCATCGCCGCCCCGAGTAGTCCCGAAACTCGAAGCTCCCGCACCGAAGAGGTACCGCCTTCCGGAGGCATTTACGAAAACGACGTTAGCTGGGATTGGTACCCTAACATGATCAGACGTATGGTCTATCGCGAACAAGTTCCCCCGTTACCTCACCCGAACCACCCTGCTTATCCCAACACCCTACCACCCATAACCGAACCTGTAGAGAGAGTTCTCGCAGCTGTTGTTTCATGCTTGGAGCGTGACGTGGGTTACATGCGCTATACGAGGGAGAACGTTTCCAGAATGTTAAAAGACGGAACCGAGACTAAGGAGGAGATTGCCCGCATGGCAGCGGCAATGAAGGAAATGCAAGAGGCTAGTGATCAACAGATGAAGATTATGATGAAGATGCAAGCCGAGATGATAGACTTGCAAGAGCAACTCCAGGTAGCAAGGACCCGAACCGAGATAGCTCTAGAGCGTTGCGATGTCTTACAAATGCAACTTGCTCAGAACGCAGCCGAGCCTGAGGCGGAGCCTGAGGCCGAACCTGAAGAAGATCCCGAAGAGGATCCTGAAGAAGATCCCGAGGAGGAACCCGAAGAGGAACCGGAGGAAGAACCGGCTGAGCCAAAGGCACACTCAGAGGTGTCCTCAGACGATGTGCAAATGTGCAAATTCTTGGATTGGAACTGGCTAACGCTATGAATAGAGAGGAGTTCAAAAACATGATGCCAGAGGAGTACTGTCCGAGAGAGGAGATTTCGAAGTTAGAGTCAGAATTCTGGTCACTGAAGATGGTGGGCTCGGAAATTGAAGCATACACTACTCGTTCTCACGAGTTGGCTGTGATGTGTCCGCGGATGGTGGATCCGTCGAGTAAGAGGATTGAGATGGATATCGATGGGTTAGCACCGCAGATTCAGGGCATGGTGACGTCTTCCAGACCAGCCACGATTCAACAAGCGATCCATTTAGCTCACAAACTGACGGATCAAGCTGTGACCCAAGGTGCGTTACCACCTAGGGGTTCAACTACTAAAGCCCGTGACAACCCGAATAATGACAACCACAGCAACAGCAACCCGAGCAGCGGAAAGAGGAAGTTTGACAACACCAAATCTTCATCCTCGAACCTCCCACCGTAACAACACTACCGTAAGCCCGAATTCACTCGGAGCTTTAACACTCAGAATCACAACAACAACAACAACGGTAGCGGGCAGGTTTCGAGCGGATATGCTGGAAAATATCCAAAGTGCAACAGGTGCAACTATCATCATATTGGCCAGTGTGACCGTGCCAAGTGTCAGAGATGCGGATACATGGGTCACCAAGCGAAGGAATGTAGAGGAGACCTTGCGGCAAAGGGTGCTCCTAAACCACCTATGACGACGAAGGGATGTTACGAATGTGGGCAGGAAGGTCATTTCAGGAAAGATTGTCCAAAGCTGAAACAGAACGACAACAATGGGGGGTAATGGAAGTGGCAGTAATGGTGGAAGCAATGGCAAGGGAAGAGCGTTTGTGATTGGATCGGGTCAAGCTCGCAATGATCCGCACGTGGTGTCTGGTAAGTTCCCTGTAAACGATTGTTTTGCTTCTGTTTTGTTTGACACTGGAGCTGATAGGAGTTTTGTGTCGAAAGCCTTTAGCCAACTTTTAGACGTAACTCCAACCCCGTTAGATGCTAAGTTTCCTGTTGAATTAGCTGACGGTAAGACTATAATAACGACTCATGTACTTGCGGGATGTAAGTTAAAACTGTCAGGTCATGTCTTTGATATCGACCTTATTCCTTTTACGCTTAGTAGTTTCGATGTCGTTGTCGGCATGGACTGGTTATCCGAGAACCGAGCGGAGATTATATGCCACGATAAGATAGTCCATATTACCACCCCTTCCGGCGAGATCATTTCGGTCCGGGGCGAGAGAAGCGGCATGACCACCAGCGTCATTACCCTTATGAAGGCGCAGAAGTATCTACGAAAGGGTCATCCGGCAATTTTGGCGCAGATCGTTGAGAAACCCGCGGAGGAGAAACGAATTGAAGATATACCGGTTGTCCAAGACTTTCCGGAAGTTTTCCCGGAGGATTTGCCTGGACTCCCTCCTATTCGTCAAGTCGAATTTCAAATCGAGTTGACACCCGGTGCAGCACCCATAGCACGAGCCCCGTATCGGCTCGCACCGGCGGAACTTCAAGAGTTGTCCACTCAGTTGCAAGATTTGTTGGATAAGGGTTTTATCCGACCTAGCTCATCGCCGTGGGGAGCCCCTGTCTTGTTTGTCCGAAAGAAAGACGGGACTTTCCGAATGTGCATCGACTACCGGGAATTGAACAAGGTGACGGTCAAGAACCGTTATCCTTTACCCCGAATTGACGATTTGTTTGACCAGCTTCAAGGATCGAGTTACTACTCGTAGATCGATCTACGATCCGGTTACCACCAACTGAGAGTGCGCGAGGAAGATATTTCAAAGACGGCTTTCAGAACACGGTATGGTCACTACGAGTTTTCGGTTATGCCTTTTGGCCAAACCAACGCACCAGCCGTATTTATGGATCTCATGAATCGAATATGCAAGGCGTACCTCGACAAGTTTGTGATTGTTTTCATCGATGATATTCTCGTCTACTCCAAGAACGAGACTGACCACGAAGATCACTTAAGGGTAATTCTGGAACTATTGAAGAAGGAACAACTGTATGCTAAACTCTCGAAATGTGAATTTTGGCTTCGCGAGGTTCACTTTTTAGGACATGTGATCAACGAGAATGGTATCCATGTCGATCCCGGTAAGGTAGAGGCCATCAAAAACTGGGAAGCACCTAAGACTCCGACTGAGGTACGACAATTCCTAGGACTTGCCGGCTACTACCGGCGTTTCATCGAGGGATTTTCAAAGATTGCTCAACCCCTCACCGCTTTGACTCACAAGGGCACTAAGTACAATTGGGGTGACGCGCAAGAATCCGCTTTTCAACTGTTGAAAACCAAGCTTTGTAGCGCCCCTATTTTAGCCCTCCCCGAGGGAACGGAAAATTTTGAGGTACACTGTGACACATCTATACAAGGTCTCGGTTGTGTGCTGATGCAACTCGAGAAGGTTATAGCCTACGCCTCTCGACAACTACGGGTTCACGAGAAGAACTACACGACCCACGATTTGGAACTCGGAGCTGTGGTGTTTGCTCATAAGATATGGAGGCATTACTTGTACGGTACCAAGTTTACCATTTACACCGACCACAAGAGTCTCCAACATATCTACGATCAGAAGGAGCTGAACATGCGACAGCGTCGTTGGGTCGAGCTGCTCAAAGATTATGATTGTGCCATCAAGTACCACCCTGGCAAGGCCAATGTGGTGGCCGATGCCCTCAGCAGAAAAGAAACAGATAAACCCAGACGGGTGAGAGCATTGCAACTCACGATTCATGCCAGCTTACCCGATCAGATTCGCGATGCGCAACTTGAAGCTTTGAAAGATGATAATCTTCCATCGGAACTCATACGGGGCATGAACAAGCAACTTGAAACCAGATCGGACGGGGTCCGATATTTTGAGAACCGGATTTGGGTTCCACGATACGGAGAGTTGAGAACTCTAGTGATGGACGAAGCTCATAAGTCCCGATATTCTATCCACCCAGGCTCAGATAAAATGTATCATGATTTAAAGGCACTTTACTGGTGGCCGAACATGAAAGCCGACATTGCCACCTACGTGAGCAAATGCTTGACTGGTGCCAGAGTCAAGATAGAATTCCAGAAACCATCTGGTCTACTGCAACAACCGGAACTCCCAATGTGGAAATGGGAACACATCTCAATGGATTTTATCACGGGTTTACCTAAGACACCGACGGGATGCGATACCATCTGGGTGATTGTTGACCGGTTGACTAAGTCTGCACACTTCTTAGCGATTAAGGAATCGGACAAAATGGAAAGACTAACTCGTGTTTACATGAAAGAAGTGGTATCTAGACACGGAGTGCCTGTCTCAATCGTTTCTGATCGAGATTCTCGTTCACTTCGCACTTTTGGAAGTCGCTGCAAAGCGCACTAGGCACCCGTCTCGATATGAGCACAGCATACCATCCTCAGACGGATGGGCAAAGTGAACGAACTATTCAGACCCAGGAAGATATGTTGCGTGCATACGTATTGGATTTCGGAAAAAGTTGGGAACCCCACTAACCTTTGGTAGAGTTTTCGTATAATAACAGCTACCACGCAAGTATTAAGGCAGCGCCGTTTGAAGCGCTGTACGGACGGAAGTGTCGATCACCACTCTGCTGGGCAGAGGTGGGTGACAGCCAAATCACTGGTCCAGAACTGGTACTCGAAACTTCGGAAAAGATTGTTCAAATCCGAAATCGCATGGCAGCAGCACGAGACCGCCAAAGGAGTTACGCCGACAAGCGCCGAAAGCCTCTCGAATTTCAAGTGAACGATCGAGTGTTACTCAAAGTCTCACCTTGGAAAGGTGTGGTTCGCTTTGGTAAGCGAAACAAACTCAACCCACGATATGTTGGTCCTTACCGGATAACTGAGCGCATTGGTCTGGTGGCGTACCGACTGGACCTACCAACAGAACTTAGTGGCGTACACGATGTATTCCACGTATCAAATTTGAAGAAATGCCCGCCTGATGAAACCCAAGTAGTTCCTTTGGAGGAACTGCAAGTTGATGAACAATTACGTTTCATTGAGGAACCAGTCGAGGTTTTGGATTGGGAAACCAAAACGCTCAAACACAGCAAAATTCCAATCGTTAAGGTTCGTTGGAACTTGAGACGTGGACCGGAGTTCACGTGGGAACACGAGGATCAAATGATAAAAAAGTATCCTCACCTTTTTGAAGGGCTAACCAAAGACAGAAAACCGCGAAACTCGGCAAACCGTCAGACATCACCGGAGGTATGAATTAAATTTCGGGACGAAATTTCTTTCTACTAGGGGATGATATGACAAACTGAAATTTTTTTTTCTTACTCTTTCAGACACTCATCACGACTTGACTCAAATTTTCGGGACGAAAATTCTTTAACATGTGAATGATGTGACAATTGTCAATTTTAGGTTAACTCCGTTAACTCAACTCCGTCAATTCAAACTTAAGATCACTGAATCTATAACGCACACTTCATTACATTTAAACTAGGGTTTAAATGACGCTTAACACTTACTACATATGTAGTCTTTCGGGAATTGCACCGAAACGCAAACGAGTTGACGCAAACGATTGATGAATAAACGAAAAACGTCAAAACAGTAATTATGTGATAATTATGTGTTAGACTTATGTGTTATGTGATAACATGATTATAAACGTTAACTCAAGATGTAAACAAGTTAGTTAGGCTAGAAAAGTAATACTTAGAAGTGGAGGGGCCAAAGTGTAACATAGATTATTATAAATACATCATTAACAATTAACACTAACTTATTATTCTCCCACACAAGATTTCCGATCGGAACCCACCCTCTCCACCTCCTTGGCTGCCGTCACCTTCACACACACATACAACCATCAAATCAAGTCCTTGATTGAAGAACTAGGTGCTAGGAAGGTATAATTGATCATCCTTTACATTCTTTTTGCTTGATTTTGATGATTAACGGGTTAATTGAAAACCCTAGGCAGCCGATTTTTTGTGTATGTATAGCTAATATGATTGTGATTGATTGAATGATGAGTTGATAACTAGATTGAATCTTGTTGCATGGTGATTGTTGTGTCTTTGATTTGAGTTCAAACACAAACCCTAATCTTGTATGTAATGTGAAATTGATGTGCATGGATGGTGTTTATGGAGTCTAGAGGGTTATATGGATGCATGATAGTTAATAGATTGTTATTATGTTGAGCTTGGATGCAAACAGATTCTGGACAGAATGTGTATATGATGTTTAAGTGACTGTAACGAAGTGTAAACGTGAAAATTGGTTGAGATTATTGGTACTGCAGTAAACTAGGTTGAGTCTAGTTTCTATAAAGTATAAGTTTGTAATTTTTGGACAAGTAGAAGTTAACTTTTATGATTTTACAAAAACGTTGTGCAAAGCTGAGCTGTTAGACCTGCTGTAGGTTTTGTTATAAATGTTATATCTCATGAACTACGAGACCAATTGGGTTGGTTACACTTCTGGAAGTTGACTCATTGAGTTAGGAACCTAACCCAAGTGGTCTTGCATTTATTGGATTTTTCGTTTAACGGGAATTGCAAATAACATTCTGTTGTGCATGAATCTGACTGTTATGAGTTTGCTGTAATGATTTGATGATTGTGAGAAAACTATGAGGAATAAAAATGTAATAAAAGATGTTCTGGAAACCTAAGATATATGTTCTTCTGTGATGATTTTTGGTAAATTAATTTAGATGCTATGATCGGTGAAGTAGTACAATCTTTCTAGTAGGATTTCTGTCTCGGTGAAACTAGCTACTGAGTTTTGTGAAAATGCATGAAATATGAAACTTTCTAATTTATTATCGTGTTTTGACCAAATTGCCCTTGAGGTGTTAAAATATCCATTTTGCATGACAAAGAGCCAACTTGGACCGTCGACAACTTAAAAATGGTTCTCAATGAATACCATGTCAGGCGGTTTAATCACACTTTTATGATCTTTCACATGTACTCTATATTCTTTTGAGTGTGATGAATAATCAACAAAGAACATTCAAGAGACTTAGTTGGAACTAGTTCAGATAGTCCTTAGTTTTGAATAATAAACACTTGAAGCCAAAAGGCTTAATGAACTCGATACAAGGTTTCCTTTAAGACAAAATCTCAAAAAAAGTTTTGTTATGATTATTATTGAGAAGAACCTTGTTTGAACATAACATGTTTTGTTGATTGCTTCAGCATAAAAGAGACTGGTAGATATGCAATCATCTTCCTTGCCGATTCAATTAATGTTCTGTTTGTTCTTTCTACAACACCATTTTGCTCCAGAGTATTAGGAGAACTGAATTGTTAAAATATCCGTTTTGAATGAAAAAATTTAAATACTACACCATTTTTGAACTATGTTCCAATATGTCTTCTTTTTACTTTGTCTCTTTTATCCAACTAATTCTCTATCCTTGTCACACACCCCTTAATTAGCCTAGAATTCTCATCTTTTGTAGCATGAAAGTAAACCCATTAGAACGTTGAATAGTCATCAATAACCACAAAACATAACGTTTTTTTTGCCAATTGTTGGAACACTTAAACGACCAAAGAGATCCATGTGAAGCATTTCAAGTAGGTTTTCGATTGAATTCACCATTTTTGTCTTATGTGATGATTTGTGTTGTTTTTCTTTCATGAATGAGGAACATTTGTCATCAAATTAAATTTTCTTGGAGGTAAAACAATTACATGTTCTCACTGGATAAGCTTATTCATGTTCTTTAGATTGACCTGAGACAAATTCTATGCTACAATTTGGTTTCATATTCATAATATTTTGACATAAAACATCTTCCTCCCCTTAACACTGCATCTTTCATTCTTAGCTCATATAAGTTTTCATTTGGAGGAGCCATCATCATTATTATGTTAGGAGGAATCAAAAATTATGGTTTCAAGATGAAGCAGTGGAGTCATCCAATCCCACTTTGTAACCTTTGTCACACATTTGTTAAATACTTAGTAAATTGTACCGAAGTCCTACAACATGTAGCGCATCATCAAATGAAACTTTTCCGTTAGTCAAAGTTCTTTTTCCTATAATTTTTCATCCATTCTCATCACTTCCGAAGGCAACAGGCCTTCAAATTTGTTTCAATGTCTTCTCGATATAACTTGAAGGATTGAATGAGCTTCTCGAGGTCAAAGAGCCAACTCAAACCATCAACGTTGTAAAAATGGTTATCAATGAATACCGTGTAAGCAGATTCAATCACACTTATATGAGTTTTTACATGTACTCTATGTGCTTTTGAGTGTGATGAATAATCAACAAAGAACATTCAAGAGACTTATATGGAACAAGTTCAGATAGTCCTACGTTTTTTAATAATAAACACTTGCAGCCAAAAGGCTTAAGGAAATCGATATAAGGTTTCCTTTAAGACGAAATTTCATAAGAAGTTTTGTTATGATTCTTGTTGAGAAGCACCTTGTTTTGAACATAACATGTTTTGTTGATTGCTTAAACCCAAAAAGATACTAGTAGATACGCATCTGCAATCATGGTCCTTGCAGATTCAATTAACGTTATGTTTATTCTTTCTGCAACACCATTTTGCTCTGGACTTTTAGGAGAACTGAATTGCTAAAATATCCATTTTGCTTGACAAAGAGCCAACTCGGACCATCAACATTGTAAAATTGATTCTCAATGAATACTGTGTAAGGCGGTTTAATCACACTTTTATGATCTTTCACATGTACTCTATATGCTTTGAAGTGTGATGAATAATCAACAAAGAAAAGTAAACCCATTTGAATGTTGAATAGTCATCAATAATCACAAAATTGAACGTTTTTTGCCAATTATTGGAACACTTAAAGGACCAAAGAGATCCATGTGAAGCATTTCAAGTAGGTTTTTGATTGAATTCACCATTTATGTCTTGTGTGACGATTTGTGTTGTTTTTCTTTCATGAATGATCAACATTTGTCATCGAATTGAATTATCTTGGAGGTAAAACGATTACATGTTCACACATGATAAGCTTATTCATGTTCTTTAGATTAACATCACACAAATTCTATGCCACAATTTGTTTTCACATTCAGAATATTTTAACACAAAACATGTTCCTCCCCTTGACACTGCATCTTTCATTCTTAGCTCGTATAAGTTCTCATTTCAAGGAGCCATCATCATTATTATTTCAGGAGGAATCACAAATTTTGGTTTCAAGATGAAGTAGTGGAGTCATCAAATCCCACTTTGTAACCTTTGTCACACATTTGTTATATACTTAGTAAATTTTATCGAAGTCCTACAACATGTAGCGCATCGTCAAATGAAACTTTTCCTTAAAGTCAAAGTTCTTTTTCCTATAATTTTTCATCCATTCTCATCACTTCCAAAGGCAACAGGCCTTAAAATTTGTTTCCATGTCTTCTCGATATAACTTGAAGGATAGAATGAGCTTCTCGAGGTCAAAGAGCCAACTCAAACCATCAACATTGTAAAAATGGTTATCAATGAATACCGTGTAAGCAGATTCAATCACACTTATATGATTTTTTACATGTACTCTATTTGCTTTTGAGTGTGATGAATAATCAACAAAGAACATTCAAGAGACTTATATGGAACAAGTTCAGATAGTCCTTAGTTTTTAATAATAAACACTTGCAGCAAAAAGGCTTAAGGAAGTCGATATAAGGTTTCCTTTAAGACGAAATCTCATAAGAAGTTTTGTTATGATTCTTGTTGAGAAGCACCTTGTTTTGAACATAACGTGTTTTGTTGATTGCTTAAGCCCAAAAAGATACTAGTAGATACGCATCTGCAATTATGGTCCTTGCAGATTCAATTAATTTTCTGTTTATTCTTTTTGCAACTCCATTTTGCTCTGGACTTTTAGGAGAACTTAATTGCTAAAATATCCATTTTGCTTGACAAAGTGCCAACTTGGACCATCAACATTGTAAAATTGGTTCTCAATGAATACTGTGTAAGGCGGTTTAATCACACTTTTATGATCTTTCACATGTACTCTATATGCTTTGGAATGTGATGAATAATCAACAAAGAAAAGTAAACCCATTTGAATGTTGAATAGTCACCAATAATCACAAAATAGAACGTTTTTTGCCAAATATTGGAACACTTAAAGGAACAAAGAGATCCATGTGAAGCATTTCAAGTAGGTTTTTGATTGAATTCACCATTTTTGTCTTGTGTGACGATTTGTGTTGTTTTTATTTCATGAATGATCAACATTTTTCATCGTATTGAATTCTCTTGGAGGTAAAACAATTACATGTTCACACTTGATAAGCTTATTCATGTTCTTTAGATTAACATGACACAAATTCTATGCCACAATTTGGTTTCACATTCAGAATATTTTAACACAAAACATGTTCCTCCCTTTGACACTGCATCTTTCATTCTTAGCTCGTGTAAGTTCTCATTTCAAGGAGCCATCATCATTATTATTTCTGGAGGAATCACAAATTTTGGTTACAAGATGAAGCAGTGGAGTCATCAAATCCCACTTTGTAACCTTTGTCACACATTTGTTATACACTTAGTAAATTTTACCGAAGTCCTACAACATGTAGCGCATCGTCAAATGAAACTTTTCCCTTAAAAGTTTTTTTTCCTATAATTTTTCATCCATTCTCATCACTTCCAAAGGCAACAGGCCTTCAAATTTGTTTCAATGTCTTCTCGATTAAACTTGAAGGATTGAATGAGCTTCACGAGGTCAAAGAGTCAACTCAAATCATCAACATTGTAAAAATGGTTATCAACGAATACCGTGTAAGCAGATTCAATCACACTCATATGATTTTTTACATGTACTCTATGTGCTTTTGAGTGTGATGAATAATCAACAAAGAACATTCAAGAGACTTCGATGGAACAAGTTCAGATAGTCCTTAATTTTTAATAATAAACACTTGCAGCCAAAAGGCTTAAGGAAATCGATATAAGGTTTCCTTTAAGACAAAATCTCATAAGAAGTTTTGTTATGATTCTTGTTGAGAAGCACCTTGTTTTGAACATAACATGTTTTGTTGATTGCTTAAGCCCAAAAAGATACTAGTAGATACGCATCTGCAATCATGGTCCTTGCAGATTCAATTAACGTTCTGTTTATTCTTTCTGCAACACCATTTTGCTCTGGACTTTTAGGAGAACTGAATTGCCAAAATATCCATTTTGCTTGACAAAGAGCCAACTCGGACCATCAACATTGTAAAATTGGTTCTCAATGAATACTGTGTAAGGAGGTTTAATCACACTTTTATGATCTTTCACATGTACTCTATATGCTTTGGAGTGTGATGAATAATCAACAAAGAAAAGTAAACCCATTGAATGTTGATTAGTCATCAATAATCACAAAATAGAACGTTTTTTTGTCAATTATTGGAACACTTAAAGGAACAAAGAGATCCTTGTGAAGCATTTCAAGTAGGTTTTTGATTGAATTCACCATTTTTGTCTTGTGTGACGATTTGTGTTGTTTTTCTTTCATGAATGATCAACATTTGTCATCGAATTGAATTATCTTGGAGGTAAAACTATTACATGTTCACACTTGATAAGCTTATTCATGTTCTTTAGATTAACATGACACAAATTCTATGCCACAATTTGGTTTCACATTCAGAATATTTTAACACAAAACATGTTCCTCCCCTTGACACTGCATCTTTCATTCTTAGCTCGTATAAGTTCTCATTTCAAGGAGCCATCATCATTATTATTTTAGGAGGAATTACAAATTTTGTTTTCAAGATGAAGCAGTGGAGTCATCAAATCCCACTTTGTAACCTTTGTCACACATTTGTTATATACTTAGTAAATTTTACCGAAGTCCTACAACATGTAGCGCATCGTCAAATGAAACTTTTCCCTTAGTCAATGTTCTTTTTCCTATAATTTTTCATCCATTCTCATCACTTCCAAAGGCAACAGGCCTTCAAATTTGTTTCCATGTCTTCTCGATATAACTTGAAGGATTGAATGAGCTTCTCGAGGTCAAAGAGCCAACTCAAACCACCAACATTATAAAAATGGTTATCAATGAATACCGTGTAAGCAGATTCAATCACACTTATAAGATTTTTAACATGCACTCTATGTGCTTTTGAGTGTGATAAATAATCAACAAAGAACATTCAAGAGACTTAGATGGAACAAGTTCAGGTAGTCCTTAGTTTTTAATAATAAACACTTGCAGCCAAAAGGCTTAAGGAAATCGATATATGGTTTCCTTTAAGACGAAATCTCATAAGAAGTTTTGTTATGTTTCTTGTTGAGAAGCACCTTGTTTTGAACATAACATGTTTTGTTGATTGCTTAAGCCCAAAAAGATACTAGAAGATACGCATATGCAATTATGGTCCTTACAGATTCAATTAATTTTCTGTTTATTCTTTCGACAACACCATTTTGCTCTGGACTTTTAGGAGAACTGAATTGCTAAAATATCCATTTTGCTTGACAAAGTGCCAACTCGGACCATCAACATTGTTAAATTGGTTTTCAATGAATACCGTGTAAGGCGGTTTAATCACACTTTTATGATCTTTCACATGTACTCTATATGCTTTGGAATGTGATGAATAATCAACAAAGAAAAGTTAACCCATTTGAATGTTGAATAGTCATCAATAATCACAAAATAGAACGTTTTTTTGACAATTAATTGGAACACTTAAAGGAACAAAGAGATTCGTGTGAAGCATTTCAAGTAGGTTTTTGATTGAATTCACCATTTTTGTCTTGTGTGACGATTTGTGTTGTTTTTATTTCATGAATGATCAACATTTTTCTTCGAATTGAATTCTCTTAGAGGTAAAACAATTACATGTTCACACTTGATAAGCTTATTCATGTTCTTTAGATTAACATGACACAAATTCTTTGCCCCAATTTGTTTTAACATTCAGAATATTTTGACACAAAACATGTTCCTCCCCTTGACACTGCATCTTTCATTCTTAGCTCGTATAAGTTCTCATTTCAAGGAGCCATCATCATTATTATTTCAGGAGGAATCACAAATTTTGGTTTCAAGATGAAGCAGTGGAGTCATCAAATCCCACTTTGTAACCTTTGTCACACATTTGTTATATACTTAGTAAATTTTACCGAAGTCCTACAACATGTAGCGCATCGTCAAATGAAACTTTTCCCATAGTCAAAGTTCTTTTTCCTATAATTTTTCATCCATTCTCATCACTTCCAAAGGCAACAGGCCTTCAAATTTGTTTCCGTGTCTTCTCGATATAAGTTGAAGGATTGAATGAACTTCTCGAGGTCAAAGAGCCAACTCAAACCATCAACATTGTAAAAATGGTTATCAATGAATAACATGTAAGCAGATTCAATCACACTTATATGAGTTTTTACATGTACTCTATGTGCTTTTGAGTGTGATGAATAATCAACAAAGAACATTCAAGAGACTTAGATGGAACAAGTTCAGATAGTCCTTAGTATTTTAATAATAAACACTTGCAGCCAAAAGGCTTAAGGAAATCGATATAAGGTTTCCTTTAAGACGAAATCTCATAAGAAGTTTTGTTATGATTATTGTTGAGAAGCACATTGTTTTGAACATAACTTGTTTTGTTGATTGCTTATGCCCAAAAAGATAATAGTAGATACGCATCTGCGATCAATGTCCTTGCAGATTCAATTAACGTTCTGTTTATTCTTTCTACAACACCATTTTGCTCTGGACTTTTAGGAGAACTGAATTGCTAAAATATCCATTTCGCTTGACAAAGAGCCAACTCGGACCATCAACATTGTAAAATTGGTTCTCAATGAATATTGTGTAAGGCGGTTTAATCACACTTTTATGATCTTTCACATGTACTCTATATGCTTTGGAGTGTGATGAATAATCAACAAAGAAAAGTAAACCCATTTGAATGTTGAATAGTCATAAATAATCACAAAATAGAACGTTTTTTGCCAATTATTGGAACACTTAAAGGAACAATGAGATCCATGTGAAGCATTTCAAGTAGGTTTTTGATTGAATTCACCATTTTTGTCTTGTGTGACGATTTGTGTTGATTTTATTTCATGAATGATCAACATTTTTCATCGAATTGAATTCTCTTGGAGGTAAAACAATTACATGTTCACACTTGATAAGCTTATTCATGTTCTTTAGATTAACATGACACAAATTCTATGCCACAACTTGGTTTCACATTCAGAATATTTTGACACAAAACATGTTCCTCCCCTTGACACTGCATCTTTCATTCTTAGCGCGTATAAGTTCTCATTTCAAGGAGCCATCATCATTATTATTTTAGGCGGAATCACAAATTTTGGCTTCAAGATGAAGCAGTGGAGTCTTCAAATCCCACTTTGTAACCTTTGTCACACATTTGTTATATACTTAGTAAATTTTACCGAAGTCCAACAACATGTAGCGCATCGTCAAATGAAACTTTTCCCTTAGTCAAAGTTCTTTTTCCTATAATTTTTCATCCTTTCTCATCACTTCCAAAGGCAACAGGCCTTCAAATTTGTTTCCATGTCTTCTCGATATATCTTGAAGGATTGAATGAGCTTCTCGAGGTCAAAAAGCCAACTCAAACCATCAACATTGTAAAAATGGTTATCAATGAATACCGTGTAAGCAGATTCAATCACACTTATATGATTTTTTACATGTACTCTATGTGCTTTTGAGTGTGATGAATAATCAACAAAGAACATTCAAGAGACTTAGATGGAACAAGTTCAGGTAGTCCTCAGTTTTTAATAATAAACACTTGCAGCCAAAAGGCTTAAGGAAATCGATATAAGGTTTCCTTTAAGACGAAATCTCATAAGAAGTTTTGTTATGATTCTTGTTGAGAAGCACCTTGTTTTGAACATAACGTGTTTTGTTGATTGCTTAAGCCCAAAAAGATACTAGTAGATACGCATCTGCAATTATGGTCCTTACAGATTCAATTAATTTTCTGTTTATTATTTCTCCAACACCATTTTGCTCTGGACTTTTAGGAGAACTGAATTGCTAAAATATCCATTTTGCTTGACAAAGTGCCAACTCGGACCATCAACATTGTTAAATTGGTTTTCAATGAATACCGTGTAAGGCGGTTTAATCACACTTTTATGATCTTTCACATGTACTCTATATGCTTTGGAATGTGATGAATAATTAACAAAGAAAAGTTAACCCATTTGAATGTTGAATAGTCATCAATAATCACAAAATAGAACGTTTTTTTGACAATTAATTGGAACACTTAAAGGAACAAAGAGATTCGTGTGAAGCATTTCAAGTAGGTACGCATCTGCGATCAATGTCCTTGCAGATTCAATTAACGTTTTTTTATTCTTTCTACAACACCATTTTGCTCTGGACTTTTAGGAGAACTGAATTGCTAAAATATCCATTTCGCTTGACAAAGAGCCAACTCGGACCATCAACATTGTTAAATTGGTTCTCAATGAATACTGTGTAAGGCGGTTTAATCACACTTTTATGATCTTTCACATGTACTCTATATGCTTTGGAGTGTGATGAATAATCAACAAAGAAAAGTAAACCCATTTGAATGTTGAATAGTCATCAATAATCACAAAATAGAACGTTTTTTTGACAATTAATTGGAACACTTAAAGGAACAAAGAGATTCGTGTGAAGCATTTCAAGTAGGTACGCATCTGCGATCAATGTCCTTGCAGATTCAATTAACGTTTTTTTATTCTTTCTACAACACCATTTTGCTCTGGACTTTTAGGAGAACTGAATTGCTAAAATATCCATTTCGCTTGACAAAGAGCCAACTCGGACCATCAACATTGTTAAATTGGTTCTCAATGAATACTGTGTAAGGCGGTTTAATCACACTTTTATGATCTTTCACATGTACTCTATATGCTTTGGAGTGTGATGAATAATCAACAAAGAAAAGTAAACCCATTTGAATGTTGAATAGTCATCAATAATCACAAAATAGAACGTTTTTTTGACAATTAATTGGAACACTTAAAGGAACAAAGAGATTCGTGTGAAGCATTTCAAGTAGGTTTTTGATTGAAATCACCATTTTTGTCTTGTGTGACGATTCGTGTTGTTTTTATTTCATGAATGATCAACATTTTTTTTCGAATTGAATACTCTCGGAGGTAAAACAATTACCTGTTCACAGTTGATAAGCTAATTCATGGTCTTTTGATTAACATGACACAAATTCTATGCCACAATTTGTTTTCACATTCAGAATATTTTGACACATAACTTGTTCCTCCCCTTGACACTGCATCTTTCATTCTTAGCTCGTATAAGTTCTCATTTCAAGGAGCCATCATCATTATTATTTCAGGCGGAATCACAAATTTTGGTTTCAAGATGAAGCAGTGGAGTCATCAAATTCCACTTTGTAACCTTTGTCACACATTTGTTATATACTTAGTAAATTTTACCGAAGTCCTACAACATGTAGCGCATCGTCAAATGAAACTTTTCCTTAGTCAAAGTTCTTTTTCCTATAATTTTTCATCCATTCTCATCACTTCCAAAGGCAACAGGTGTAACGCCCTGGAATTTGACTGGTAGACAAAAAAAAATCAAGGAATCATCGGAAACTATACACTTTGGGGTTCTGGACGATAAGTTCGGAACCCATATCATTGGAGAAATCTGCTTTTATCATTTGAAATGTTTATTTTATAAAACGACATTTACGCCTGGAAAATATTAATTTTTATGTTTTTGAAAAATAAAATGTTCTTATTTAAAAAAAAAAAAAAAAAAAGATTTTAAATAATTATTCGGAAAATGGTTTATAAAAGTTTTGCTGAAAAAGTTTTAGTTTGTTTAAAAACTTATGAACTCGACTAGTCTTGACCCGTCGGTAGCCTAAACCCGAACCCGAGTCACCCGAGTATTTAAGCGGAAAATCAAGTATTCTTACACCATCTCTTTCATTTCCACCAACACTTCCCACCCAAACACTCCCACTTCTAGAGAGAGAGTAGTGAGAGAAAGTCATCCAATCTAAGATTCGAGTCCACCAATCTGTTTATCGTTGTTGTCGGTAAGATCTTCTTGAAAATCATACGTTTTTACAACCAAAACCCGCCCCGAATCGAGCAAAAACTCCGACTTTTGTGTCAAGTGTGTTCTTGGTCAAAAACCGTCATTTTTGGTGTCAAAATGCAAGCTTTTGTGTTTAAAAGTACTAGGAATCGATACCCCTTTCAATCCCGAGCATTTCCATGTCAAAAACTTCGATTTTGGGTCAAAAATCTGGAAAATCTGGAAAACCCGTGGGTATCTCCGTCGCCCAGCTTTCAGTCGATCGAATCAGTTCATTCGATCGAACCAGTCGATCGAATCAGTTCATTCGATCGAATGTGTCGATCGAACCAGTCCAGTCGACCGAATAGGAAAGCAACCGAATGGTCTCCAACTCATCCGACCGAATGAGCTTCGTATTCGATCGAACGTCTGTCTATTCGATCGAATGTGTTTCTATTCGATCGAATGTGTGTCTATTCGATCGAATGTGTGTCTATTCGATCGAATGTGTGTCTATTCGATCGAATGTGTTCCTATTCGATCGAATCAGGTCAGAACCAAGCTGTTTCGTCTTTAAAACCTAGTTTTTGCTCGAGATCGTGTAAGGCTTACACTCTTAGACTTAAACTGTGTTGTTAACTTATTATGTCCTTGTCTAGACTTAGAGGATCGACGTTTGACAGCACCCGACCGCCCTAGCAACCACACCTAGTCAACAAGGTGAGTTCATAGCCCCCATTTTTCTTTTAAAGCCTTTCAAATCATTGGGGGTGAAAACATGGTAAATGTACACGTTTTGGACAAAACACTTTTATTCAAACATTACTTATCATAAACACTTGACAAATCTTTTGCAAACAATGAACATTGGGAAAACAAGTAATCATGGCAGGTTACGCGTACCTTAACTTTCTCGGAAGTTGTGT
Organism: Bidens hawaiensis; assembly: GCF_021521415.1. Lineage (NCBI taxonomy): Eukaryota > Viridiplantae > Streptophyta > Magnoliopsida > Asterales > Asteraceae > Bidens > Bidens hawaiensis. The sequence goes on from NW_027496746.1 coordinate 116,787, forward strand.
ATGCATAATCAAATATTCAGGAGTAAATATGGGAATCACTCAGCGTTTAGGGAACATTGGACGTTTGGAAATCAAAGTCATGTACCCGTTATACTTTATCATGAAAACACATTATTCATTGGTCAGTCTTGTGATCGTGTGAACAGTGGCAATATAGGTCACAATAGTGCATAGGTTTGATCTCCAAGTGGTCGATTGGTAGACAGGCCGTCACTAGATGTGGGATTCTAAAGTGATCGATTTAGAATACACGTGACCTATGGGGTTCTTAAGTGTTCGATTAAGAATCCGAAGGATCTCTTAAGTGTTCGATTAAGGATCCGAAGGATCTCCTAAGTGATCGATTAGGAATCCAAGAGATACTAAAGTACGCTTTAGAATTCTCTCATGGTACCCAAAGTGATCGATTTGGGTTACCATCAAGGAAATCAAGTAGCATAGTGTGGTCTTGTGTGGGGTCGATGTCAGGTCTTGTGTGATCATTATGCATCATTATCATTTTTCATCATGGCATGGTTACATATGATTCTTGGGTATCTTATACATATATCCTTGATACCGTTCCTCCTGCATGCCTGGAAACAATAATTGGAATCTTTATACGAAACTCTTGCAGATTCAGTTGAGATGATAAGCATACCAAGCATAGTAGGATAAGTTGTAGGAGTGGTGGGTTAGCCGATGGTACACCCTATATATAAACCCCTACAACTTAGCCTAGTATGCTTGTGTAGGGCTTATCACTACAGTATTAGTTAACCTATGAATTCACTCATCTACTTTTTGTAGTTGACGTTTTATTACATGTTTTCAGGAAATGAAGCAGGAAGTAGCTAATAGCTGATAGAGGCCTTAGAGAGATGAAGGCTAGGCTAGGAGTTGTTTGGAAACTTGATATTTTGTATTAAAACAATTTGTTTCATGTTACCTGGATGATGTAATATTTGACAGTTTGGTTATGTTTATGCATTTAGACTTTTATACTATTGTGCTCAATCAATCACGACCTAGTCGCCACGCCTCGGTTTTCCGCCATTACGACCGGGGTGTGACAGATTGGTATCAGAGCCAATGGTTATAGGGAATTAGGAAACCGACCTAGACTATAACCTAGGACCCTTAACTCTAGATAATTCATGCATCACTATCACACGCCCACACTTATGTGCTTGCTATGTGCTTATGTGCTGCATCTTTAATTGTGTCTATCGTAGCGATGTATTCTTTGGCTATTCCTTATCCTGTTATTCTTATTCCCGGTATCATTCTTGCGCGTTCTTTTTCTTTTTCAGAATGCCTCCTCGTCGCTCGTCCGTCAATGCTGACCCTGCTGACCTCGCTGCCATCATAGCGCAGCAAATTGCAGCAGTTCTTCCGGGTCTGGTTAACAACCTAAGGCAAGAAGGAACCTCGGGTGCGCCACAAGCCCCAGAACCGAATCCTACTCTTCAGGCCGACAGGCTCTATAAGGCTTTTACTAACACTGGGCCTACGAGCTTTAATGGATCCGAGGGAGCTGCTGGTCTTCTCCAGTGGTTCGAGAAAGTCGAAGCTTCATTCAACATGTGCTCTTGCCCGGATGAACTCAGGGTCAAATTCGCGGCGAGTATGTTCCACAAACGGGCTCTCACGTGGTGGAATATCGAGATTAGAACCAGGGGGCGAGACGCGGTCTTAGCCTTGCCCTGGGCCGAGTTTGTTGAGCTAGTCACGCAGGAGTTCGTTCCGAGAACCGAACTCCAGAAATTGGAGGCTGAGTTTAGGGCGCACACGATGAAGGGCGCCGATCACATGAAGTACACGGAGAGATTTCATGAACTCTCCCTATTGGTGCCCCACATGGTTACCCCAGCTTCACGCGCTGTCGAGCAATACATCAGCGGTCTTCCGGACTCTATGAGGGGCATTGCGGTTGCAGTTGACCCCACTACACTTAAGGCCGTGATCGATCTCACTGCCCGTTTGACCAGGGAACAGCTCAGATCCGGTGTTTTGCATCAGGATAAGGGCAAATCTTCCGATGGGAAAGCGAAAAAGGGGAACAATAGGAAGCGGAAAGCGACCTACTTAACTGCGATCACTGGTGCTACGCCTATCAACTCCATGGCCCCCGTTTCAGCCGCAACAGTTCAGGGAAGACCGAGAAAGGAATATACTGGGCCGCATCCCAAGTGCAACTTATGTTCTTATCATCACCCAACAAGTGAGTTGTGCCGCAAGTGCACAAATTGTGGACGATTCGGACACCTGGTGGAGCGCTGCAGGAGTCCTGGCAACCAATTGGCTGTGGGGAATGCTAACCCTCAGCCTAACCCTGCTCGAGGCTGCTTCGAGTGTGGCGCGATGGACCATTACAGAAATCGATGCCCTCGCGTCACCAACGTTCCTCCGGCTCGCGGGAGGGCCTTCACCATTGGAGCTGCCGAAGCACGCCAAAACCCCGATGTTATTACTGGTACGTTTACTCTTAACAACAATTGGGTGTCTGTCCTATTTGATACAGGAGCTGATAGGAGTTTTGTCTCTTGCGAATTGGTTCCTTTGCTGAAATTAAAAATTTCCGAGTTGGAACCTGCCTTGGTTGTTGAACTTGCTAGTGGAGAGTCCACACAAGTGAGGTCTGTCATTCGATATTGCACCCTTACTCTTGTCACCACATCGTTCAGTATTGACCTTATACCTTTTCGTCTTGGAAGCTTCGATCTAGTTGTGGGAATGGACTGGCTGTCTAGCAATCGCGCGGAAGTAATCTGCGCCGAGAAACTTATTCGTATCCCTCTGTCTTCTGGTGAAATTCTAACCATTCAAGGGGATAGGTCGGGTGGATGCCTAAGAATCGTTTCTTGCTTAAAAGCCAGTCGGTACCTTCAAAAGAAGTATCCCGCATTTCTAGCCCGTGTTACTCTCAAGGAATCCAAAGTCAAGAGACTGCAGGACTTCCCTGTCGTGCGTGAATTTCCTGATGTTTTTCCCGATGAGCTGCCTGGACTTCCTCCTAGCAGGCAGGTGGAATTTCGTATCGATCTTATTCCTGGTGCTCTCCCTGTTGCTAAGTCTCCTTATCGTCTAGCTCCGCTGGAACTTCAAGAATTATCGAATCAGCTTCAAGAACTTCTTGGCAAGGGATTCATTCGCCCTAGCTCGTCTCCATGGGGAGCCCCAGTACTCTTCGTCAAAAAGAAGGATGGGACTTTCCGTATGTGCATTGACTATCGGGAGCTTAATAAACTGACCATCAAGAACCGGTACCCGTTACCGAGAATTGATGATCTCTTTGATCAGCTTCAGGGTGCTACGTTTTTCTCTAAGATCGATCTGCGTTCTGGTTACCATCAATTGCGTGTTCTGGAAGAGGATATCCCGAAAACTGCGTTCCGAACTCGTTACGGTCATTACGAGTTCATGGTTATGCCTTTTGGAATGACCAATGCCCCCGCCATTTTCATGGATCTGATGAATCGCGTTTGCCGTCCATATCTCGACCAGTTTGTCATTGTTTTCATAGACGATATTCTCATTTATTCTCGTTCGAGGACCGATCATGAGCTTCATCTCAGGCTTATTTTGGAGCTTCTCAGGAAGGAACAACTATATGCCAAGTTCTCCAAGTGCGAATTTTGGCTAAAGGAAGTTCAATTCTTGGGACATGTTATCAATGTCGACGGCATACACGTCGACCCTGCCAAGGTAGAAGCCATCAGAAATTGGGTAGCGCCTAAAACACCTACCGAAATCCGTTCATTTCTTGGATTGGCTGGTTACTACCGCCGATTTATCTCAAACTTCTCCAGGATTGCCTTGCCTTTGACCACTCTGACTCAGAAGGGAGAACCCTTCGTGTGGGGACGAGATCAAGAGGAAGCCTTCCAAACTCTGAAGAATAAACTTTGCCGTGCACCGATTCTATCGCTTCCGGAAGGTGACGATGACTTTACCGTTTATTGCGATGCTTCAAATCAAGGCTTCGGTTGCGTTTTAATGCAACGAGGGAAGGTCATCGCTTACGCTTCTCGACAACTCAAGGTGCACGAAAAGAACTACGCCACGCATGACCTCGAGTTGGGTGCTGTGGTGTTTGCCTTAAAAATCTGGAGACACTACCTGTACGGCACGAAGTGTGTCATCTATACCGACCACAAGAGCTTACAGCACATCCTCCATCAGAAAGAGTTGAACATGAGGCAGCGACGCTGGGTCGAACTTCTCAGCGATTACGATTGTGAAATCCGCTACCACCCGGGAAAGGCTAATGTGGTGGCTGACGCATTGAGTCGTAAAGAAAGGACCCAGCTGCACTCTATTCGAATTCAATCCAATCTTCCCTCCTTAATTCGCGAAGCTCAGAATCAGGCGCTTGTGAATGGAGATCTCAAGGGCGTTTTGTCGTGTGGAGCCGAACAGAAATTCGAAACCAAGATGGACGGCATCCTCTATTTTCTTGATCGAGCATGGATCCCAAACTCTGAGCCTCTTCGAACGCTTATTCTAAGTGAAGCCCACAAATCCAGATACTCGATTCATCCCGGCAGCAGCAAAATGTATCAAGATCTTAAACCTCATTATTGGTGGCCCGGGATGAAGAAAGACATCGCTTTATACGTGATGAGATGTTTGACTTGTTCGCGAGTCAAGACAGAGCATCGAAGGCCGTCTGGGCTGCTTCAGCAACCTATTATTCCTCAGTGGAAGTGGGAAGAGTTAGCTATGGATTTCATCACCAAGCTACCGCGGACGCCTAGCGGTCATGACTCAATTTGGGTTATTGTGGACATTCTAACTAAATCCGCTCACTTTATCCCGGTTCGTGAGGACTACACTACGGAAAAGTTGGCGCGGATATACATTCGTGAGATCGTTTCCCGTCATGGTGTGCCTAAGGGCATTACGTCTGATCGCGACAGCAGTTTTTCTTCCAGGTTCTGGAAATCTTTGCAAAAGGCCTTTGGGACAAGTGTGAAGCTTAGCTCTTCCTATCATCCAGAAACTGATGGGCAGAGCGAGAGGACCATACAAACCCTAGAGGACATGTTGAGAGCTTGTATCCTTGAATTCGGTAATAGTTGGGAAGCTCATCTGCCGCTGGCAGAATTTTCTTACAACAATAGTTACCACTCTTCTATTAAATGCGCGCCGTTTGAAGCTCTTTACGGTCGCAAGTGTCGCTCACCCTTGTGTTGGTCCGAGACCGGGGATTCACAGATCATCGGCCCGGAACTAATACAGGAAACAACCGATCAAATCGCTATCATTCAACAGCGACTCAAAGACGCCCGTTGTCGGCATAAGTACTACGCAGACAAACGACGCAAGCCACTCGAGTTTCAAGTTGGTGACCGTGTTCTGCTGAAAGTTTCCCCCTGGAAGGGCGTAGTCCGTTTCGGGAAGAAGGGAAAGTTCGCTCCTAGGTATGTTGGACCATTCAAAATCCTTGAAAGGATCGGACCAGTTGCCTATCGTCTTGAGCTGCCGCCGGAACTCGGTAGAGTTCACAATGTTTTTCATGTTTCGCAGTTAAAGAAGTGTCTTGTTGACGAGGCCCTTCTCATTCCCGTCGACGAGGTTCGAATTAACGACAATCTGCTTTTTGTTGAAGAACCCGTCGAAATCTTGGATCGCGAGGTCAAGAAGACCAAGCGTAGCCGCATACCGCTTGTGAATGTTCGATGGAATAACAAACGCGGACCCGAGTTTACATGGGAACGCGAAGATCAAATGAAGGAGAAATACCCTCATCTGTTCTCTTAGTCTCTATTCTTGTAATCTATTGTCTAGAAGTCAATATAACATTTGCAGCATGTATCAAATAATTGTGTTATTCAATGAATATCGTGTTGCCTTATTATGCTTATAAGTATTCTTTTATTTGCATCCACAAATTTGGCTACTCAGGGCTCATGCTGGGAGCACAAGTCATATCTACTCAATCATATGAATTTTGGGGAAATTTATACATTATTTAAGCCAAAAATTTGTCATTCATTCTTGCATTCATGGAGCATGGTTGTGTGTATGTGTGTGGTGTCGTGTCAAATTTTCTAGCCGCACACAATAGAGTTTATACATTGATACAAGGTGAGCTCGTAATTATAGTCCGGAATATAATTACATCAAGGTCACAGGTGTATACGTGTATAAGCAATATGCTATTGTGTAACTAGAAGTCGTGAACTCAAGGTTCGTGTAGAGAAATATTCGACAAAGGTTGAAGAAGTGGTGGGTTAGCCGCTGGTACACCCTATATATAAACCTCTTCGGCACGAGTTGAATATGTCTGAAGCGAAACCTGGAATTAGGGACTTATAGTTAGCGTGGCAGCTGTGAGACATTGAATTCAAGAATTACCGAGGGTAATATTCGCGGAAGATTGAAGGAGTGGTGGGTTAGCCGCTGGTACACCCTATATATAAACCCCTTCAATCCGAAATGATTATGTCTGATGTAAAGCTTGAGGATGATGCCTCGTAGTGGAAAATAGTGTGTCGTCCTGTGTGTCATTGATCTAATAGGAGTCGAAGGAAACACCCAAGTAAGGTTGAAGGAGTGGTGGGTTAGCCGCTGGTACACCCTATATATAAGCCCCTTCGGCTTGATTTGGGTGGTGCCTGAGACGAATATTAGAAGTGGTGGCGCATAGTGGTCATCATGGGATCATGTAATCTTAATCATCGATGCATCAAGTATACTAAAAAGCTAAATTTCGGGACGAAATTCCCCTAAGTTGGGGAGGATGTAACGCCCTGGAATTTGACTGGTAGACAAAAAAAAATCAAGGAATCATCGGAAACTATACACTTTGGGGTTCTGGACGATAAGTTCGGAACCCATATCATTGGAGAAATCTGCTTTTATCATTTGAAATGTTTATTTTATAAAACGACATTTACGCCTGGAAAATATTAATTTTTATGTTTTTGAAAAATAAAATGTTCTTATTTAAAAAAAAAAAAAAAAAAAAGATTTTAAATAATTATTCGGAAAATCGTTTATAAAAGTTTTGCTGAAAAAGTTTTAGTTTGTTTAAAAACTTATGAACTCGACTAGTCTTGACCCGTCGGTAGCCTAAACCCGAACCCGAGTCACCCGAGTATTTAAGCGGAAAATCAAGTATTCTTACACCATCTCTTTCATTTCCACCAACACTTCCCACCCAAACACTCCCACTTCTAGAGAGAGAGTAGTGAGAGAAAGTCATCCAATCTAAGATTCGAGTCCACCAATCTGTTTATCGTTGTTGTCGGTAAGATCTTCTTGAAAATCATACGTTTTTACAACCAAAACCCGCCCCGAATCGAGCAAAAACTCCGACTTTTGTGTCAAGTGTGTTCTTGGTCAAAAACCGTCATTTTTGGTGTCAAAATGCAAGCTTTTGTGTTTAAAAGTACTAGGAATCGATACCCCTTTCAATCCCGAGCATTTCCATGTCAAAAACTTCGATTTTGGGTCAAAAATCTGGAAAATCTGGAAAACCCGTGGGTATCTCCGTCGCCCAGCTTTCAGTCGATCGAATCAGTTCATTCGATCGAACCAGTCGATCGAATCAGTTCATTCGATCGAATGTGTCGATCGAACCAGTCCAGTCGACCGAATAGGAAAGCAACCGAATGGTCTCCAACTCATCCGACCGAATGAGCTTCGTATTCGATCGAACGTCTGTCTATTCGATCGAATGTGTTTCTATTCGATCGAATGTGTGTCTATTCGATCGAATGTGTGTCTATTCGATCGAATGTGTGTCTATTCGATCGAATGTGTTCCTATTCGATCGAATCAGGTCAGAACCAAGCTGTTTCGTCTTTAAAACCTAGTTTTTGCTCGAGATCGTGTAAGGCTTACACTCTTAGACTTAAACTGTGTTGTTAACTTATTATGTCCTTGTCTAGACTTAGAGGATCGACGTTTGACAGCACCCGACCGCCCTAGCAACCACACCTAGTCAACAAGGTGAGTTCATAGCCCCCATTTTTCTTTTAAAGCCTTTCAAATCATTGGGGGTGAAAACATGGTAAATGTACACGTTTTGGACAAAACACTTTTATTCAAACATTACTTATCATAAACACTTGACAAATCTTTTGCAAACAATGAACATTGGGAAAACAAGTAATCATGGCAGGTTACGCGTACCTTAACTTTCTCGGAAGTTGTGTATGCATAATCAAATATTCAGGAGTAAATATGGGAATCACTCAGCGTTTAGGGAACATTGGACGTTTGGAAATCAAAGTCATGTACCCGTTATACTTTATCATGAAAACACATTATTCATTGGTCAGTCTTGTGATCGTGTGAACAGTGGCAATATAGGTCACAATAGTGCATAGGTTTGATCTCCAAGTGGTCGATTGGTAGACAGGCCGTCACTAGATGTGGGATTCTAAAGTGATCGATTTAGAATACACGTGACCTATGGGGTTCTTAAGTGTTCGATTAAGAATCCGAAGGATCTCTTAAGTGTTCGATTAAGGATCCGAAGGATCTCCTAAGTGATCGATTAGGAATCCAAGAGATACTAAAGTACGCTTTAGAATTCTCTCATGGTACCCAAAGTGATCGATTTGGGTTACCATCAAGGAAATCAAGTAGCATAGTGTGGTCTTGTGTGGGGTCGATGTCAGGTCTTGTGTGATCATTATGCATCATTATCATTTTTCATCATGGCATGGTTACATATGATTCTTGGGTATCTTATACATATATCCTTGATACCGTTCCTCCTGCATGCCTGGAAACAATAATTGGAATCTTTATACGAAACTCTTGCAGATTCAGTTGAGATGATAAGCATACCAAGCATAGTAGGATAAGTTGTAGGAGTGGTGGGTTAGCCGATGGTACACCCTATATATAAACCCCTACAACTTAGCCTAGTATGCTTGTGTAGGGCTTATCACTACAGTATTAGTTAACCTATGAATTCACTCATCTACTTTTTGTAGTTGACGTTTTATTACATGTTTTCAGGAAATGAAGCAGGAAGTAGCTAATAGCTGATAGAGGCCTTAGAGAGATGAAGGCTAGGCTAGGAGTTGTTTGGAAACTTGATATTTTGTATTAAAACAATTTGTTTCATGTTACCTGGATGATGTAATATTTGACAGTTTGGTTATGTTTATGCATTTAGACTTTTATACTATTGTGCTCAATCAATCACGACCTAGTCGCCACGCCTCGGTTTTCCGCCATTACGACCGGGGTGTGACAACAGGCCTTCAAATTTTTTCCATTTCTTCTCGATATAACTTGAAGGATTGAATGAGCTTCTCGAGGTCAAAGAGCCAACTCAAACCATCAACATTGTAAAAATGGTTATCAATGAATACCGTGTAAGCAGATTCAATCAAACTTATATGATTTTTTACATGTACTCTATGCGCTTTTGAGTGTGATGAATAATCAACAAAAAACATTTAAGAGACATTGATGGAACAAGTTCAGATAGTCCTTAGTATTTTAATAATAAACACTTGCAGCCAAAAGGCTTAAGGAAATCGATAAAAGGTTTCCTTTAAGACGAAATCTCATAAGAATTTTTGTTATGATTCTTGTTGAGAAGCACCTTGTTTTGAACATAACATGTTTTGTTGATTGCTTATGCCCAAAAAAATAATAGTAGATACACATCTGCGATCAATGTCCTTGCAGATTCAATTAACGTTCTGTTTATTCTTTCTACAACACCATTTTGCTCTGGACTTTTAGGAGAACTGAATTGCTAAAATATCCATTTCGCTTGACAAAGAGCCAACTCGGACCATCAACATTGTAAAACTGGTTCTCAATCAATACTGTGTAAGGCGGTTTAATCACACTTTTATGATCTTTCACATGTACTCTATATGCTTTGGAATGTGATGAATAATCAACAAAGAAAAGTTAACCCATTTGAATGTTGAATAGTCATCAATAATCACAAAATAGAACGTTTTTTGACAATTAATTGGAACACTTAAAGGAACAAAGAGATTCGTGTGAAGCATTTCAAGTAGGTTTTTGATTGAATTCACCATTTTTGTCTTGTGTGACGATTTGTGTTGTTTTTATTTCATGAATGATCAACATTTTTCTTCGAATTGAATTCTCTTGGAGGTAAAACAATTACATGTTCACACTTGATAAGCTTATTCATGTTCTTTAGATTAACATGACACAAATTCTTTGCCCCAATTTGTTTTAACATTCAGAATATTTTGACACAAAACATGTTCCTCCCCTTGACACTGCATCTTTCATTCTTAGCTCGTATAAGTTCTCATTTCAAGGAGCCATCATCATTATTATTTCAGGAGGAATCACAAATTTTGGTTTCAAGATGAAGCAGTGGAGTCATCAAATCCCACTTTGTAACCTTTGTCACACATTTGTTATATACTTAATAAATTTTACCGAAGTCCTACAACATGTAGCGCATCGTCAAGTGAAACTTTTCCCATAGTCAAAGTTCTTTTTCCTATAATTTTTCATCCATTCTCATCACTTCCAAAGGCAACAGGCCTTCAAATTTGTTTCCGTGTCTTCTCGATGTAAGTTGAAGGATTGAATGAACTTCTCGAGGTCAAAGAGCCAACTCAAACCATCAACATTGTAAAAATGGTTATCAATGAATACCATGTAAGCAGATTCAATCACACTTATATTAGTTTTTACATGTACTCTATGTGATTTTGAGTGTGATGAATAATCAACAAAGAACATTCAAGAGACTTAGATGGAACAAGTTCAGATAGTCCTTAGTATTTTAATAATAAACACTTGCAGCCAAAAGGCTTAAGGAAATCGATATAAGGTTTCCTTTAAGACGAAATCTCATAAGAAGTTTTGTTATGATTCTTGTTGAGAAGCACATTGTTTTGAACATAACTTGTTTTGTTGATTGCTTATGCCCAAAAAGATAATAGTAGATACGCATCTGCGATCAATGTCCTTGCAGATTCAATTAACGTTCTGTTTATTCTTTCTCCAACACCATTTTGCTCTGAACTTTTAGGAGAACTGAATTGCTAAAATATCCATTTTGCTTGACAAAGTGCCAACTCGGACCATCAACATTGTTAAATTGGTTCTCAATGAATACTGTGTAAGGCGGTTTAATCACACATTTATGATCTTTCACATGTACTCTATATGCTTTGGAGTGTGATGAATAATCAACAAAGAAAAGTAAACCCATTTGAATGTTGAATAGTCATCAATAATCACAAAATAGAACGTTTTTTTGACAATTAATTGGAACACTTAAAGGAACAAAGAGATTCGTGTGAAGCATTTCAAGTAGGTTTTTGATTGAATTCATCATTTTTGTCTTGTGTGACGATTTGTGTTGTTTTTATTTCATGAATGATCAACATTTTTCATCGAATTGAATTCTCTTAGAGGTAAAACAATTACATGTTCACACTTGATAAGCTTATTCATGTTCTTTAGATTAACATGACACAAATTCTATGCCACAATTTGGTTTCACATTCAGAATATTTTGACACAAAACATGTTCCTCCCCTTGACACTGCATCTTTCATTCTTAGCGCGTATAAGTTCTCATTTCAAGGAGCCATCATCATTATTATTTCAGGCGGAATCACAAATTTTGGTTTCAAGATGAAGCAGTGGAGTCATCAAATCCCACTTTGTAACCTTTGTCACACATTTGTTATATACTTAGTAAATTTTACCGAAGTCCAACAAAATGTAGCGCATCGTCAAATGAAACTTTTCCCTTAGTCAAAGTTCTTTTTCCTTTAATTTTTCATCCATTCTCAACACTTCCAAAGGCAACAGGCCTTCAAATTTGTTTCCATGTCTTCTCGATATAACTTGAAGGATTGAATGAGCTTCTCGAGGTCAAAGAGCCAACTCAAACCATCAACATTGTAAAAATAGTTATCAATGAATACCGTGTAAGCAGATTCAATCACACTTATATGATTTTTTACATGTACTCTATGTGCTTTTGAGTGTGATGAATAATCAACAAAAGAACATTCAAGAGACTTACATGGAACAAGTTCAGGTAGTCCTTAGTTTTTAATAATAAACACTTGCAGCCAAAACGCTTAAGGAAATCGATATAAGGTTTCCTTTAAGACGAAATCTCATAAGAAGTTTTGTTATGATTCTTGTTCAGAAGCACCTTGTTTTGAACATAACGTGTTTTGTTGATTGCTTAAGCCCAAAAAGATACTAGTAGATATGCATCTGCAATTATCGTCCTTGTAGATTCAATTAATTTTCTGTTTATTCTTTCTCCAACACCATTTTGCTCTGAACTTTTAGGAGAACTGAATTGCTAAAATATCCATTTTGCTTGACAAAGTGCCAACTCGGACCATCAACATTGTTAAATTGGTTCTCAATGAATACTGTGTAAGGCGGTTTAATTACACTTTTATGATCTTTCACATGTACTCTATATGCTTTGGAGTGTGATGAATAATCAACAAAGAAAAGTAAACCCATTTGAATGTTGAATAGTCATCAATAATCACAAAATAGAACGTTTTTTTGACAATTAATTGGAACACTTAAAGGAACAAAGAGATTCGTGTGAAGCATTTCAAGTAGGTTTTTGATTGAATTCATCATTTTTGTCTTGTGTGACGATTTGTGTTGTTTTTATTTCATGAATGATCAACATTTTTTTTCGAATTGAATTCTCTCGGAGGTAAAACAATTACATGTTCACACTTGATAAGCTTATTCATGTTCTTTAGATTAACATGACACAAATTCTATGCCACAATTGGTTTTCACATTCAGAATATTTTGACACATAACTTGTTCCTCCCCTTAACACTGCATCTTTCATTCTTAGCTCGTATAAGTTCTCATTTCAAGGAGCCATCATCATTATTATTTCAGGCGGAATCACAAATTTTGGTTTCAAGATGAAGCAGTGGAGTCATCAAATCCCACTTTGTAACCTTTGTCACACATTTGTTATATACTTAGTAAATTTGACCGAAGTCCTACAACATGTAGCGCATCGTCAAATGAAACTTTTTCCTTAGTCAAAGTTCTTTTTCCTATAATTTTTCATCCATTCTCATCACTTCCAAAGGCAACAGGCCTTCAAATTTGTTTCCATGTCTTCTCGATATAACTTGAAGGATTGAATGAGCTTCTCGAGGTCAAGAGCCAACTCAAACCATCAACATTGTAAAAATGGTTATCAATGAATACCGTGTAAGCAGATTCAATCACACTTATATGAGTTTTTACATGTACTCTATGTGCTTTTGAGTGTGATGAATAATCAACAAAAAACATTTAAGTGACTTAGATGGAACAAGTTCAGATAGTCCTTAGTATTTTAATAATAAACACTTGCAGCCAAAAGGCTTAAGGAAATCGATATAAGGTTTCCTTTAAGACGAAATCTCATAAGAAGTTTTGTTATGATTCTTGTTGAGAAGCACCTTGTTTTGAACATAACATGTTTTGTTGATTGCATATGCCCAAAAAGATAGTAGTAGATACACATCTGCGAACAATGTCCTTGCAGATTCAATTAACGTTCTGTTTATTCTTTCTACAACACCATTTTGCTCTGGACTTTTAGGAGAACTGAATTGCTAAAATATCCATTTCGCTTGACAAAGAGCCAACTCGGGCAATCAACATTGTAAAACTGGTTCTCAATGAATACTGTGTAAGGCGGTTTAATCACACTTTTATGATCTTTTACATGTACTCTATATGCTTTGGAATGTGATGAATAATCAACAAAGAAAAGTTAACCCATTTGAATGTTGAATAGTCATCAATAATCACAAAATAGAACGTTTTTTTGACAATTAATTGGAACACTTAAAGGAACAAAGAGATTCGTGTGAAGCATTTCAAGTAGGTTTTTGATTGAATTCACCATTTTTGTCTTGTGTGACGATTTGTGTTGTTTTTATTTCATGAATGATCAACATTTTTTTTCGAATTGAATACTCTCGGAGGTAAAACAATTACCTGTTTACACTTGATAAGCTAATTCATGGTCTTTAGATTAACATGACACAAATTCTATGCCACAATTTGTTTTCACATTCAGAATATTTTGACACATAACTTGTTCCTCCCCTTGACACTGCATCTTTCTTTCTTAGCTCGTATAAGTTCTCATTTCAAGGATCCATCATCATTATTATTTCAGGCGGAATCACAAATTTTGGTTTCAAGATGAAGCAGTGGAGTCATCAAATCCCACTTTGTAACCTTTGTCACACATTTGTTATATACTTAGTAAATTTTACCGAAGTCCTACAACATGTAGCGCATCGTCAAATGAAACTTTTCCTTAGTCAAAGTTCTTTTTCCTATAATTTTTCATCCATTCTCATCACTTCCAAAGGCAACAGGCCTTCAAATTTGTTTCCATGTCTTCTCGATATAACTTGAAGGATTGAATGAGCTTCTCGAGGTCAAAGAGCCAACTCAAACCATCAACATTGTAAAAATGGTTATCAATGAATACCGTGTAAGCAGATTCAATCACACTTATATGAGTTTTTACTTGTACTCTATGTGCTTTTGAGTGTGATGAATAATCAACAAAAAACATTTAAGAGACTTAGATGGAATAAGTTCAGATAGTCCTTAGTATTTTAATAATAAACACTTGGAGCCAAAAGGCTTAAGGAAATCGATATAAGGTTTCCTTTAAGACGAAATCTCATAAGAAGTTTTGTTATGATTCTTGTTGAGAAGCACCTTGTTTTGAACATAACATGTTTTGTTGATTGCTTATGCCCAAAAAAATAATAGTAGATACACATCTGCGATCAATGTCCTTGCAGATTCAATTAACGTTCTGTTTATTCTTTCTACAACACCATTTTGCTCTGGACTTTTAGGAGAACTGAATTGCTAAAATATCCATTTCGCTTGACAAAGAGCCAACTCGGACCATCAACATTGTAAAACTGGTTCTCAATGAATACTGTGTAAGGCGGTTTAATCACACTTTTATGATCTTTCACACGTACTCTATAAGCTTTGGAATGTGATGAATAATCAACAAAGAAAAGTTAACCCATTAGAATGTTGAATAGTCATCAATAATCACAAAATAGAACGTTTTTTGACAATTAATTGGAACACTTAAAGGAACAAAGAGATTCGTGTGAAGCATTTCAAGTAGGTTTTTGATTGAATTCACCATTTTTGTCTTGTGTGACGATTTGTGTTGTTTTTATTTCATGAATGATCAACATTTTTTTTCGAATTGAATTCTCTCGGAGGTAAAACAATTACATGTTCAAACTTGATAAGCTTATTCATGTTCTTTAGATTAACATGACACAAATTCTATGCCACAATTTGTTTTCACATTCAGAATATTTTGACACATAACTTGTTCCTCCCCTTGACACTGCATCTTTAATTCTTAGCTCGTATAAGTTCTCATTTCAAGGAGCCATCATCATTATTATTTCAGGCGGAATCACAAATTTTGGTTTCAAGATGAAGCAGTGGAGTCATCAAATCCCACTTTGTAACCTTTGTCACACATTTGTTATATACTTAGTAAATTTTACCGAAGTCCTACAACATGTAGCGCATCGTCAAATGAAACTTTTTCCTTAGTCAAAGTTCTTTTTCCTATAATTTTTCATCCATTCTCATCACTTCCAAAGGCAACAGGCCTTCAAATTTGTTTCCATGTCTTCTAGATATAACTTGAAGGATTGAATGAGCTTTTCGAGGTCAAAGAGCCAACTCAAACCATCAACATTGTAAAAATGGTTATCAATGAATACCGTGTAAGCAGATTCAATCACACTTATATGAGTTTTCACATGTACTATATGTGCTTTTGAGTGTGATGAATAATCAACAAAAAACATTTAAGAGACTTAGATGGAACAAGTTCAGATAGTCCTTAGTATTTTAATAATAAACACTTCGAGCCAGAAGGCTTAAGGAAATCGATATAAGGTTTCCTTTAAGACGAAATCTCATAAGAAGTTTTGTTATGATTCTTGTTGAGAAGCACCTTGTTTTGAACATAACAAGTTTTGTTGATTGCTTATGCCCAAAAAGATAATAGTAGATACACATCTGCGATCAATGTCCTTGCAGATTCAATTAACGTTCTGTTTATTCTTTCTACAACACCATTTTGCTCTGGACTTTTAGGAGAACTGAATTGCTAAAATATCCATTTCGCTTGACAAAGAGCCAACTCGGGCGATCAACATTGTTAAACTGGTTCTCAATGAATACTGTGTAAGGCGGTTTAATCACACTTTTATGATCTTTCACATGTACTCTATATGCTTTGGAATGTGATGAATAATCAACAAAGAAAAGTTAACCCATTTGAATGTTGAATAGTCATCAATAATCACAAAATAGAACGTTTTTTTGACAATTAATTGGAACACTTAAAGGAACAAAGAGATTCGTGTGAAGCATTTCAAGTAGGTTTTTGATTGAATTCACCATTTTTGTCTTGTGTGACGATTTGTGTTGTTTTTATTTCATGAATGATCAACATTTTTTTCGAATTGAATACTCTCGGAGGTAAAACAATTACATGTTCACACTTGATAAGCTAATTCATGTTCTTTAGATTAACATGACACAAATTCTATGCCACAATTTGTTTTCACATTCAGAATATTTTGACACATAACTTGTTCCTCCCGTTGACACTGCATCTTTCATTCTTAGCTCGTATAAGTTCTCATTTCAAGGAGCCATCATCATTATTATTTCAGGCGGAATCACAAATTTTGGTTTCAAGATGAAGCAGTGGAGTCATCAAATCCCACTTTGTAACCTTTGTCACACATTTGTTATATACTTAGTAAATTTTACCGAAGTCCTACAACATGTAGCGCATCGTCAAATGAAACTTTTCCTTAGTCAAAGTTCTTTTTCCAATAATTTTTCATCCATTCTCATCACTTCCAAAGGCAACAGGCCTTCAAATTTGTTTCCATGTCTTCCTGATATAACTTGAAGGATTGAATGAGCTTCTCGAGGTCAAAGAGCCAACTCAAACCATCAACATTGTAAAAATGGTTATCAATGAATACCGTGTAAGCAGATTCAATCACACTTATATGAGTTTTTACATGTACTCTATGTGCTTTTGAGTGTGATGAATAATCAACAAAAAACATTTAAGAGACTTAGATGGAACAAGTTCAGATAGTCCTTAGTATTTTAATAATAAACACTTGCAGCCAAAAGGCTTAAGGAAATCGATATAAGGTTTCCTATAAGACGAAATCTCATAAGAAGTTTTGTTATGATTCTTGTTGAGAAGCACCTTGTTTTGAACATAACATGTTTTGTTGATTGCTTATGCCCAAAAAGATAATAGTAGATACACATCTGCGATCAATGTCCTTGCAGATTCAATTAACGTTCTGTTTATTCTTTCTACAACACCATTTTGCTCTGGACTTTTAGGAGAACTGAATTGCTAAAATATCCATTTCGCTTGACAAAGAGCCAACTCGGGCAATCAACATTGTAAAACTGGTTCTCAATGAATACTGTGTAAGGCGGTTTAATCACACTTTTATGATCTTTCACATGTACTCTATACGCTTTGGAATGTGATGAATAATCAACAAAGAAAAGTTAACCCATTTGAATGTTGAATAGTCATCAATAATCACAAAATAGAACGTTTTTTTGACAATTAATTGGAACACTTAAAGGAACAAAGAGATTCGTGTGAAGCATTTCAAGTAGGTTTTTGATTGAATTCACCATTTTTGTCTTGTGTGACGATTTGTGTTGTTTTTATTTCATGAATGATCAACATTTTTTTTCGAATTGAATACTCTCGGAGGTAAAACAATTACATGTTCACACTTGATAAGCTAATTCATGTTCTTTAGATTAACATGACACAAATTCTATGACACAATTTGTTTTCACATTCAGAATATTTTGACACATAACTTGTTCCTCCCCTTGACACTGAATCTTTCATTCTTAGCTCGTATAAGTTCTCATTTCAAGGAGCCATCATCATTATTATTTCAGACGGAATCACAAATTTTGGTTTCAAGATGAAGCAGTGGAGTCATCAAATCCCACTTTGTAACCTTTGTCACACATTTGTTATATACTTAGTAAATTTTACCGAAGTCCTACAACATGTAGCGCATCGTCAAATGAAACTTTTCCTTAGTCAAAGTTCTTTTTCCTATAATTTTTCATCCATTCTCATCACTTCCAAAGGCAACAGGCCTTAAAATTTGTTTCCATGTCTTCTCGATATAACTTGAAGGATTGAATGAGCTTCTCGAGGTCAAAGAGCCAACTCAAACCATCAACATTGTAAAAATGGTTATCAATGAATACCGTGTAAGCAGATTCAATCACACTTATATGAGTTTTTACATGTACTCTATGTGCTTTTGAGTGTGATGAATAATCAACAAAAAACATTTAAGAGACTTAGATGGAACAAGTTCAGATAGTCCTTAGTATTTTAATAATAAACACTTGCAGCCAAAAGGCTTAAGGAAATCGATATAAGGTTTCCTTTAAGACGAAATCTCATAAGAATTTTTATTATGATTCTTGTTGAGAAGCACCTTGTGTTTGAACATAACTTGTTTTGTTGATTGCTTATGCCCAAAAAAATAATAGTAGATACACATCTGCGATCAATGTCCTTGCAGATTCAATTAACGTTCTGTTTATTCTTTCTACAACACCATTTTGCTCTGGACTTTGAGGAGAACTGAATTGCTAAAATATCCATTTCGCTTGACAAAGAGCCAACTCGGACCATCAACATTGTAAAACTGGTTCTCAATGAATATTGTGTAAGGCGGTTTAATCACACTTTTATGATCTTTCACATGTACTCTCTAAGCTTTGGAATGTGATGAATAATCAACAAAGAAAAATTAACCCATTTGAATGTTGAATAGTCATCAATAATCACAAAATAGAACGTTTTTTGACAATTAATTGGAACACTTAAAGGAACAAAGAGATTCGTGTGAAGCATTTCAAGTAGGTTTTTGATTGAATTCACCATTTTTGTCTTGTGTGACGATTTGTGTTGTTTTTATTTCATGAATGATCAACATTTTTTTTCGAATTGAATTCTCTCGGAGGTAAAACAATTACATGTTCACACTTGATAAGTTTATTCATGTTTTTTAGATTAACATGACACAAATTCTATGCCACAATTTGTTTTCACATTCAGAATATTTTGACACAAAACTTGTTCCTCCCCTTGACACTGCATCTTTAATTCTTAGCTCGTATAAGTTCTCATTTCAAGGAGCCATCATCATTATTATTTCAGGAGGAATCACAAATTTTGGTTTCAAGATGAAGCAGTGGAGTCATCAAATCCCACTTTGTAACCTTTGTCACACATTTGTTATATACTTAGTTAATTTTACCGAAGTCCTACAACATGTAGCGCATCGTCAAATGAAACTTTTTCCTTAGTCAAAGTTCTTTTTCCTATAATTTTTCATCCATTCTCATCACTTCCAAAGGCAACAGGCCTTCAAATTTGTTTCCATGTCTTCTAGATATAACTTGAAGGATTGAATGAGCTTCTCGAGGTCAAAGAGCCAACTCAAACCGTCAACATTGGAAAAATGGTTATCAATGAATACCGTGTAAGCAGATTCAATCACACTTATACGAGTTTTTACATGTACTATATGTGCTTTTGAGTGTGATGAATAATCAACAAAAAACATTTAAGAGACTTAGATGGAACAAGTTCAGATAGTCCTTAGTATTTTAATAATAAACACTTGCAGCCAAAAGGCTTAAGGAAATCGATATAAGGTTTCCTTTAAGATGAAATCTCATAAGAAGTTTTGTTATGATTCTTGTTGAGAAGCACCTTGTTTTGAACATAACATGTTTTGTTGATTTCTTATGCCCAAAAAGATAATAGTAGATACACATCTGCGATCAATGTCCTTGCAGATTCAATTAACGTTCTGTTTATTCTTTCTACAACACCATTTTGCTCTGGACTTTTAGGAGAACTGAATTGCTAAAATATCCATTTCGCTTGACAAAGAGCCAACCCGGGCCATCAACATTGTAAAACTGGTTCTCAATGAATACTGTGTAAGGCGGTTTAATCACACTTTTACGATCTTTCACATGTACTCTATATGCTTTGGAATGTGATGAATAATCAACAAAGAAAAGTTAACCCATTTGAATGTTGAATAGTCATCAATAATCACAAAATAGAACGTTTTTTTGACAATTAATTGGAACACTTAAAGGAACAAAGAGATTCGTGTGAAGCATTTCAAGTAGGTTTTTGATTGAATTCACCATTTTTGTTTTGTGTGACGATTTGTGTTGTTTTTATTTCATGAATGATCAACATTTTTTCGAATTGAATACTCTCGGAGGTAAAACAATTACATGTTCACACTTGATAAGCTTATTCATGTTCTTTAGATTAACATGACACAAATTCTATGCCACAATTTGTTTTCACATTCAGAATATTTTGACACAAAACTTGTTCCTCCCCTTGACACTGCATCTTTCATTCTTAGCTCGTATAAGTTCTCATTTCAAGGAGCCATCATCATTATTATTTCTGGAGGAATCACAAATTTTGGTTTCAAGATGAAGCAGTGGAGTCATCAAATCCCACTTTGTAACCTTTGTCACACATTAGTAAATTTTACCGAAGTCCTACAACATGTAGCGCATCGTCAAATGAAACTTTTTCCTTAGTCAAAGTTCTTTTTCCTATAATTTTTCATCCATTCTCATCACTTCCAAAGGCAACAGGCCTTCAAATTTGTTTCCATGTCTTCTCGATATAACTTGAAGGATTGAATGAGCTTTTCGAGGTCAAAGAGCCAACTCAAACCATCAACATTGTAAAAATGGTTATCAATGAATACCGTGTAAGCAGATTCAATCACACTTATATGAGTTTTTATATGTACTCTATGTGCTTTTGAGTGTGATGAATAATCAACAAAAAACATTTAAAAGACTTAGATGGAACAAGTTCAGATAGTCCTTAGTTTTTAGTAATAAACACTTGCAGCCAAAAGGCTTAAGGAAATCGATATAAGGTTTCCTTTAAGAAGAAATCTCATAAGAAGTTTTGTTATGATTCTTGTTGAGAAGCACCTTGTTTTGAACATAACATGTTTTGTTGATTGCTTAAGCCCAAAAAGATACTAGTAGATACGCATCTGCAATCATGGTCCTTGCAGATTCAATTAACGTTTTGTTTATTCTTTCTGCAACACCATTTTGCTCTGGACTTTTAGGAGAACTGAACTGCTAAAATATCCATTTTTCTTGACAAAGAGCCAACTCGGACCATCAACATTGTAAAATTGGTTCTCAATGAATACTGTGTAAGGCGGTTTAATCACACTTTTATGATCTTTCACATGTACTCTATATGCTTTGGAGTGTGATGAATAATCAACAAAGAAAAGTAAACCCATTTGAATGTTGAATAGTCATCAATTATCACAAAATAGAACGTTTTTTGCCAATTATTGGAACAATTAAAGGAACAAAGAGATCCATGTGAAGCATTTCAAGTAGGTTTTTGATTGAATTCACCATTTTTGTCTTGTGTGACGATTTGTGTTGTTTTTATTTCATGAATGAACAACATTTTTCTTCGAATTGAATTCTCTTGGAGGTAAAACAATTTCATGTTCACACTTGATAAGCTTATTCATGTTCTTTAGATTAACATGACACAAATTCTATGCCACAATTTGTTTTCACATTCAGAATATTTTGACACAAAACATGTTCCTCCCCTTGACACTGCATCTTTCATTCTTAGCTCGTATAAGTTCTCATTTCAAGGAGCCATCATCATTATTATTTCAGGAGGAATCACAAATTTTGGTTTCAAGATGAAGCAGTGGAGTCATCAAATCCCACTTTGTAACCTTTGTCACACATTTGTTATATACTTAGTAAATTTTACCGAAGTCCTACAACATGTAGCGCATCGTCAAATGAAACTTTTCCGTTAGTCAATGTTCTTTTTCCTATAATTTTTCATCCATTCTCATCACTTCCAAAGGCAACAAGCCTTCAAATTTGTTTCAATGTCTTCTCGATATAACTTGAAGGATTGAATGAGCTTCTCGAGGTCAAAGAGCCAACTCAAACCATCAACATTGTAAAATGGTTATCAATGAATACCGAGTAAGCAGATTCAATCACACTTATATGAGTTTTTACATGTACTCTATGTGCTTTTGAGTGTGATGAATAATCAACACAGAACATTCAAGAGACTTAGATGGAACAAGTTAAGATAGTCCTTAGTTTTTAATAATAAACACTTGCAGCCAAAAGGCTTAAGGAAATCGATCTAAGGTTTCCTTTAAGACGAAATCTCATAAGAAGTTTTGTTATGATTCTTGTTGAGAAGCACCTTGTTTTGAACATAATATGTTTTGTTGATTGCTTAAGCCCAAAAAGATACTAGTAGATACGCATCTGCAATTATGGTCATTGCAGATTCAATTAATTTTTTGTTTATTCATTCTCCAACACCATTTTGCTTTGGACTTTTAGGAGAACTGAATTGCTAAAATATCCATTTTGCTTGACAAAGTGAGAACTCGGACCATCAACATTGTTAAATTGGTTCTCAATGAATACTGTGTATGGCGGTTTAATCACACTTTTATGATCTTTCACATGTACTCTATATGCTTTGGAATGTGATGAATAATCAACAAAGAAAAGTTAACCCATTTGAATGTTGAATAGTCATCAATAATCACAAAATAGAACGTTTTTTTGCCAATTATTGGAACACTTAAAGGAACCAAGAGATTCGTGTGAAGCATTTCAAGTAGGTTTTGATTGAATTCACCATTTTTGTCCTGAGTGACGATTTGTGTTGTTTTTCTTTCATGAATGATCAACAATTTTCATCGTATTGAATTCTCTTGGAGGTAAAACAATTACATGTTCACACTTGATAAGCTTATTCATGTTCTTTAGATTAACATGACACAAATTCTATGCCACAATTTGGTTTCACATTCAGAATATTTTAACACAAAACATGTTCCTCCCCTTGACACTGCATCTTTCATTCTTAGCTCGTATAAGTTCTCATTTCAAGGAGCCGTCATCATTATTATTTCAGGAGGAATCACAAATTTTGGTTTCAAGATGAAGCAGTGGAGTCCTCAAATCCCACTTTGTAACCTTTGTCACACATTTGTTATATACTTAGTAAATTTTACCAAAGTCCTACAACATGTAGCGCATCGTCAAATGAAACTTTTCCGTTAGTCAAAGTTCTTTTTCCTATAATTTTTCATCCATTCTCATCACTTCCAAAGGCAACAGGCCTTCAAATTTGTTTCAATGTCTTCTCGATATAACTTGAAGGATTGAATGAGCTTTTCGAGGTCAAAGAGCCAACTCAAACCATCAACATTATAAAAATGGTTATCAATGAATACCGTGTAAGCAGATTCAATCACACTTATATGACTTTTTACATGTACTCTATGTGCTTTTGAGTGTGATGAATAATCAACAAAGAACATTCAAGAGACTTAGATGGAACAATTTCAGATAGTCCTTAGTTTTTAATAATAAACACTTGCAGCCAAAAGGCTTAAGGAAATCGATATAAGGTTTCCTTTAAGACGAAATCTCATAAGAAGTTTTGTTATGATTCTTGTTGAGAAGCACCTTGTTTTGAACATAATATGTTTTGTTGATTGCTTAAGCCCAAAAAGATACTAGTAGATACGCATCTGCAATTATGGTCATTGCAGATTCAATTAATTTTCTGTTTATTCATTCTCAAACACCATTTTGCTTTGGACTTTTAGGAGAACTGAATTGCTAAAATATCCATTTTGCTTGACAAAGTGAGAACTCGGACCATCAACATTGTTAAATTGGTTCTCAATGAATACTGTGTAAGGCGGTTTAATCACACTTTTATGATCTTTCACATGTACTCTATATGCTTTGGAATGTGATGAATAATCAACAAAGAAAAGTTAACCCATTTGAATGTTGAATAGTCATCAATAATCACAAAATAGAACGTTTTTTTGCCAATTATTGGAACACTTAAAGGAACCAAGAGATTCGTGTGAAGCATTTCAAGTAGGTTTTAATTGAATTCACCATTTTTGTCTTGTGTGACGATTTGTGTTGTTTTTATTTCATGAATGATCAACATATTTCTTCGAATTGAATTCTCTTGGAGGTAAAACAATTACATGTTCACACTTGATAAGCTTATTCATGTTCTTTAGATTAACATGTCACAAATTCTATGCCAACATTTGTTTTCACATTCAGAATATTTTGACACAAAACATGTTCCTCCCCTTGACACTGCATCTATCATTCTTAGCTCGTATAAGTTCTCATTTCAAGGAGCCATCATCATTATTATTTCAGGAGGAATCACAAATTTTGGTTTCAAGATGAAGCAGTGGAGTCATCAAATCCCACTTTGTAACCTTTGTCACACATTTGTTATATACCTAGTAAATTTTAGCGAAGTCCTACAACATGTAGCGCATCGTCAAATGAAACTTTTCCCTTAGTCAAAGTTCTTTTTCCTATAATTTTTCATCCATTCTCAACACTTCCAAAGGCAACCGGCCTTCAAATTTGTTTCCATGTCTTCTCGATATAACTTGAAGGATTGAATGAGCTTCTCGAGGTCAAAGAGCCAACTCAAACAATTAACATTGTAAAAATTGTTATCAATGAATACCGTGTAAGCAGATTCAATCACACTTATATGATTTTTTACATGTACTCTATGTGCTTTTGAGTGTGATGAATAATCAACAAAGAACATTCAAGAGACTTAGATGGAACAAGTTCAGATAGTCCTTAGTTTTTTAATAATAAACACTTGCAGCCAAAAGGCTTAAGGAAATCGATATAAGGTTTCCTTTAAGACGAAATCTCATAAGAAGTTTTGTTATGATTCTTGTTGAGAAGCACCTTGTTTTGAACATAACATGTTTTGTTGATTGCTTATGCCCAAAAAGATACTAGTAGATACGCATCTGCAATTATGGTCCTTGCAGATTCAATTAATTTTCTGTATATTCTTTTTGCAACACCATTTTGCTCCGGACTTTTAGGAGAACTGAATTGCTAAAATATCCATTTTGCTTGACAAAGAGCCAACTCGGACCATCAACATTGTAAAATTGGTTCTCAATGAATACTGTGTAAGGCGGTTTAATCACACTTTTATGAAGTTTCACATGTACTCTATATGCTAGGGAGTGTGATGAATAATCAACAAAGAAAGGTAAACCCATTTGAATGTTGAATAGTCATCAATAATCACAAAATAGAACGTTTTTTGCCAATTATTGGAACACTTAAAGGAACAAAGAGATCCATGTGAAGCATTTCAAGTAGGTTTTTGATTGAATTCACCATTTTTGTCTTGTGTGACGATTTGTTTTGTTTTTCTTTCATGAATGATCAACATTTTTTATCGAATTGAATTCTCTTAGAGGTAAAACAATTACATGTTCACACTTGATAAGCTTATTCATGTTCTTTAGATTAACATGACACAAATTCTATGCCACAATTTGGTTTCACATTCAGAATATTTTAACACAAAACATGTTCCTCCCCTTGACACTGCATGTTTCATTCTTAGCTCGTATAAGTTCTCATTTCAAGGAGCCATCATCATTATTATTTCAGGAGGAATCACAAATTTTGGTTTCAAGATGAAGCACTGGAGTCATCAAACCCCACTTTGTAACCTTTGTCACACATTTGTTATATACTTTGTAAATTTTACCGAAGTCCTACAACATGTAGCGCATCGTCAAATGAAACTTTTCCGTTAGTAAAGTTCTTTTTACTATAATTTTTCCTCCATTCTCATCACTTCCAAAGGCAACAGGCCATCAAATTTGTTTCAATGTCTTCTCGATAAAACTTGAAGGATTGAATGAGCTTCTCGAGGTCAAAGAGCCAACTCAAACCATCAACATTGTAAAAATGGTTATCAATGAATACCGTGTAAGCAGATTCAATCAAACTTATATGAGTTTTTACATGTACTCTATGTGCTTTTGAGTGTGATGAATAATCAACAAAGAACATTCAAGAGACTTAGATGGAACAAGTTCAGATAGTCCTTAGTTTTTAAATAATAAACACTTGCAGCCAAAAGGCTTAAGGAAATCGATATAAGGTTTCCTTTAAGACGAAATCTCAAAAGAAGTTTTGTTATGATTCTTGTTGAGAAGCACCTTGTTTTGAACATCACATGTTTTGTTGATTGCATAAGCCCAAAAAGATACTAGTAGATACGCATCTGCAATCATGGTCCTTGCAGATTCAATTAACGTTCTGTTTATTCTTTCTGCAACACCATTTTGCTCTGGACTTTTAGGAGAGCTGAATTGCTAAAATATCCATTTTTCTTGACAAAGAGCCAACTCGGACCATCAACATTGTAAAATTGGTTCTCAATGAATACTGTGTAAGGCGGTTTAATCACACTTTTATGATCTTTCACATGTACTCTATATGCTTTGGAGTGTGATGAATAATCAACAAAGAAAAGTAAACCCATTTGAATGTTGAATAGTCATCAATAATCACAAAATAGAACATTTTTTGCCAATTATTGGAACACTTAAAGGAACAAAGAGATCCATGTGAAGCATTTCAAGTAGATTTTGATTAAATTCACCATTTTTGTCTTGTGTGACGATTTGTGTTGTTTTTCTTTCATGAATGATCAACATTTTTCATCGAATTGAATTCTCTTAGAGGTAAAACGATTACATGTTCACACTTGATAAACTTATTCATGTTCTTTAGATTAACATGACACAAATTCTATGCCACAATTTGGTTTCACATTCAGAATATTTTAACACAAAACATGTTCCTCCCCTTGACACTGCATCTTTCATTCTTAGCTCGTATAAGTTCTCATTTCAAGGAGCCATCATCATTATTATTTCAGGAGGAATCACAAATTTTGGTTTCAAGATGAATCAGTGGAGTCATTAAACCCCACTTTGTAACCTTTGTCACACATTTGTTATATACTTAGTAAATTTTACCGAAGTCCTACAACATGTAGCGCATCGTCTAATGAAACTTTTCCGTTAGTCAAAGTTCTTTTTCCTATAATTTTTCATCCATTCTCATCACTTCCAAAGGCAACAGGCCTTCAAATTTGTTTCAATGTCTTCTCGATATAACTTGAAGGATTGAATGAGCTTCTCGAGGTCAAAGAGCCAACTCAAACCATCAACATTGTAAAAATGGTTATCAATGAATACCGTGTAAGAAGATTCAATCACACTTATATGAGTTTTTACATGTACTCTATGTGCTTTTGAGTGTGATGAATAATCAACAAAGAACATTCAAGAGACTTAGATGGAACAAGTTCAGATAGTCCTTAGTTTTTTAATAATAAACACCTGCAGCCAAAAGGCTTAAGGAAATCGATATAAGGTTTCCTTTAAGACGAAATCTCATAAGAAGTTTTGTTACGATTCTTGTTGAGAAGCACCTTGTTTTGAACATAACATGTTTTGTTGATTGCATAAGCCCAAAAAGATAATAGTAGATACGCATCTGCGATCATGGACCTTGCAGATTCAATTAACGTTCTGTTTATTCTTTCTATCACACCATTTTGCTCTGGACTTTTAGGAGAACTGAATTGCTAAAATATCCATTTTGCTTGACAAAGTGCCAAATCGGACCATCAACATTGTAAAATTGGTTCTCAATGAATGCTGTGTAGGGCAGTTTAATCACACTTTTATGATCTTTCACATGTACTCTATATGCTTTGGAATGTGATGAATAATCAACAAAGAAAAGTAAACCCATTTGAATGTTGAATAGTCATCAATAATCACAAAATTGAACGTTTTTTGCCAATTATTGGAACACTTAAAGGAACAAAGAGATCCGTGTGAAGCATTTCAAGTAGGTTTTTGATTGAATTCACCATTTTTGTCTTGTGTGATGATTTGTGTTGTTTTTCTTTCATGAATGATAAACATTTTTCATCGAATTGAATTCTCTTGGAGGTAAAACAATTACATGTTCACACTTGATATGCTTATTCATGTTCTTTAGATTAACATGACACAAATTCTATGCCACAATTTGGTTTCACATTCAGAATATTTTAACACAAAACATGTTCCTCCCCTTGACACTGCATCTTTCATTCTTAGCTCGTATAAGTTCTCATTTCAAGGAGCCATCATCATTATTATTTCAGGAGGAATCACAAATTTTGGTTTCAAGATGAAGCAGTGGAGTCATCAAACCCCACTTTGTAACCTTTGTCACACATTTGTTATATACTTTGTAAATTTTACCGAAGTCCTACAACATGTAGCGCATCGTCAAATGAAACTTTTCCGTTAGTCAAAGTTCTTTTTCCTATAATTTTTCATCCATTCTCATCACTTCCAAAGGCAACAGGCCTTCAAATTTGTTTCAATGTCTTCTCGATATAACTTGAAGGATTGAATGAGCTTCTCGAGGTCAAAGAGCCAACTCAAACCATCAACATTGTAAAAATGGTTATCAATGAATACCGTGTAAGCAGATTCAATCACACTTATATGATTTTTTACATGTACTCTATGTGCTTTTGAGTGTGATGAATAATCAACAAAGAACATTCAAGAGACTTAGATGGAACAAGTTCAGATAGTCCTTAGTTTTTAAATAATAAACACTTGCAGCCAAAAGCCTTAAGGAAATCGATATAAGGTTTCCTTTAAGACGAAATCTCAAAAGAAGTTTTGTTATGATTCTTGTTGAGAAGCACCTTGTTTTGAACATAACATGTTTTGTAGATTGCTTAAGCCCAAAAAGATACTAGTAGATACGCATCTGCAATCATGGTCCTCGCAGATTCAATTAACGTTCTGTTTATTCTTTCTGCAACACCATTTTGCTCTGGACTTTTAGGTGAACTGAATTGCTAAAATATCCATTTTGCTTGACAAAGAGCAAACTCGGACCATCAACATTGTAAAATTGGTTCTCAATGATTACTGTGTAAGGCGGTTTAATCGCACTTTTATGATCTTTCACATGTACTCTATATGCTTTGGAGTGTGATGAATAATCAACAAAGAAAAGTAAACCTATTTGAATGTTGAATAGTCATCAATAATCACAAAATAGAACGTTTTTTGCCAATTATTGGAACACTTAAAGGAACAAAGAGATCCATGTGAAGCATTTCAAGTAGGTTTTTGATTGAATTCACCATTTTTGTCTTGTGTGACGATTTGTGTTGTTTTTCTTTCATGAATGATAAACATTTTTCATCGAATTGAATTCTCTTGGAGGTAAAACAATTACATGTTCACACTTGATAAGCTTATTCATGGTCTTTAGATTAACATGACACAAATTCTATGCCACAATTTGGTTTCACATTGTGACAATCGTCAATTTCAGGTTAACTCCGTTAACTCAACTCCGTCAATTCAAACTTTAAGATCGTTAAATCTATAACGCACACTTCATTACATTTAAACTAGGGTTTAAATGACGCTTAACACTTACTACATGTGTAGTCTTTCGGGATTTGCACCGAAACGCAAACGAGTTGACGCAAACGATTGATAAATGAACGAAAAACGTCAAAACAATAATTATGTGATAATTATGTGTTAGATATATGTGTGTTACTTGATTATGTTATGTGGAATGTTAAACAAGAAACAAGAACCAATTAGTTAGGCTAGAGATGTAACACTTGGAAGTAGAGGGACTAGAGTGTAACTTGTATAATTATAAATATAACCTTAACTACAAACCCTAACTTATTTTCTTTTCTTTTCCCCCACACCACAAACCCCGATCGGCCCTCCCTTTGTTCTCCACGGCTGCCGTCCACAAGAACACACACATATACACATCAAATCAAGTGATTAATCCAAGAACTAGGTGCTAGGAAGGTATAATTGATCATCCTTTACCTTCTTGTTGTTTAATTTTGATGTTTAATGGGTTAAGTACAAACCCTAGGCAGCCGATTTTGTTCATGTATATGGTTAATATGATTGTTGTTATTTGGATAATGAATTGATAACTAGATTGATGTTGTTGCATGATTCATTGTTGTCTTTGATTTGAGTTAAAACACAAACCCTAATCTTGTATGTATGGTGTAATTGAGATGCATGGATAGTAGTATTAGTGTCTAGCATGTTATATGATTTATTTGTGATCCATGGCTAGTGAAATTGTTAAGTTTTGATGTGAACAGAATCTGGGCAGAATGTGTATACGATGTTTAAATGACTGTAACGAAGTGTAAACGTGAAAATTGGTTGAGATTGTGGGTACTGCAGTAAACTAGGTTGAGTCTAGTTTCCATGAAGTATAAGTTTGTAATTTTTGGACAAGTAGAAGTGTACTTTTATTATTTTACAAAAACGTGGTGCAAAGCTGAGCTGTTAGACCTGCTGTTAGGTTAAGTTGTAAATGTTATATCTCATGAACCACGAGGCCAATTGGGTTGGTTCCACTTCTGGAAGTTGACTCATTGAGTTAGGAACCAAACCCAAGTGGTCTTGCATTTATTGGATTTTTCGTTTAACGGGAATTGCAAATAACATTCTGTTGCGCATGAATCTGACTGATATGAGTTTGCTGTAATGTTTTGGTCATTATAAGAAAAATATGTGGAATAAAAATAAGATAAAATATGTTCTGGAAATCTAAGATATGTATGCTTCTGTGGTGATTTTTGGTGAATTAATTGAGACGTTATGATCGGTGAAATAGTACAATCTTTCAAGTAGAAATTCTGTCATAATGAAACTAACTGCTGAGTTGTGTAAAAATGCATGAAATATGATAGTTTTTATATATTTGTTATGTTTTGACCAAAATACCCTTGCGGGGAATAGTTGCTAATTGATTGCCATGAATTGACCAAATTGCCCTTATGGGGAATAATGGTTAGTTAATTTTGTTTGTTAACCAAAATGCCCTTACGGGGATAATTGCTAGTAAAGTATGTTATTAGTACGTGACACGAAAGTAATTGCTCACTCATGTATCGTATCACAATTGTACTTGTTTAAGTCACACACGATTCACAAACGAAACACGAAATCTGTTACGTGCATAGGTATTATGTGCCGAGTCTAGAGACTCGTTAAACGTACCGATACTTAGAAAATCTCTTTGTTATTTAGAACGCTAGAGAGTTTCTACGACGCGCATCACTTGGTGATCTATATCGGGATATTCTTCGCAAACAGTGAGTTTCACTTACCCCGCTCTTTGAACTGTTTTCAAACTATTTTCACTTGGGGGAGATAACATACTCCGATAAACGCATTTTCTGAGATAAACGCATATTTAAGATTTTGTTATAAATTATATATCACTTGTAAAGGCTATGCGGCAAACGTAACATTTGATGTCCCACACACATCGAACCGGTTAATATTTGGAATAGCGAGTCACTGTTGAGTAGTACTACTGGGTTTGACAAACCCCACCCGACGCTAAACTCAACTGGAGGTTGAGTGGGTGTAATTTTGGCTAACACTTACCATGGTCTGGGTTGACCTGGTGACGGGCACTTGATAAACAGTCAGCTTCGGTCTCGAACCACTTAACGATACTTGTTGTATAGATTAGCTACCTATCGATATATAATTTGACGTAACACTATCTGGTAATGCAAAACACTTAAACGCCGTAACGTGGTTACGCAACACTTAAACGCCGTAACGTGGTTACGCAACACTTAAACGCCGTAACGTGGTTACGCAACACTGAAACGCCGTAACGAGGTTACGCAAAACGCTAAACGATTTATCTTATATAACTTGTGAACTCACCAACCTTGTGTTGACACTTTTAGTATGTTATTCTCAGGTAGCCGAGGCGGGCGCGCGGTTTAGGAGCATGCATTAAATGAAAACACTTTTATTCTGCAAACTTATTTTTTAACAGTTATCTTTGGTTTTAAGTCGTCCTGTGTGACGCAGCTTTTGAATTAAAGTTTTTACGCTTCCGCACTTATTTGCATTTAAACGTTTTTATGGTTTGATTATAACTGATGATTCCGATCCTGCCAGTTCACACCCTCTGACGGTAAAACTCCATTAGTGGATTTTGAGGGTGTGACAGATTGGTATCAGAGCCATTGGTTATAGCGAACTAGAAGCTGCATGCATACTAGACTATAACCGCGACGACCCATTAGTTATAATGATACGCACTGCATAGGTTTGTGTAGTCTGGTAATCTTATCTCTTTATCTCTTACACTCATACGCGCGCATACACGGCTTACCTGTAGGAATGTCGACGCCACCCTCATCATCATCCGATTCGATGACGCATGCTCACGGGAAGGAACCTCAGTTACCTACCGCCTCGCCACCCCGCGTAGTCCCGGAACTCGAAGCTCCTGCACCGAAGAGGTACCGCCTATCCGGAGGCCTTTACGAAAACGACGTTAGCTGGGATTGGTACCCTAACATGATCAGACGTATGGTCTATCGCGAACAAGTTCCCCCGTTGCCTCACCCGAACCACCCTGCTTATCCCAACACTCTACCACCCATAACCGAACCTGTGGAGCGAGTTCTCGCAGCTGTTGTTTCTTGTTTGGAGCGTGATGCGGGTTACATGCGCTACACGAGAGAATATGTTGCCAGACTGTTTAAAGACGGAACCGAGACTCAGGAGGAGATTGTCCGCATGGCAGCGGCAATGAAAGATATGCAAGAGACTAGTGAGCAACAAACGAAGGTTATGATGAAGATGCAAGCTGAGATGATAGACTTGCAAGAGCAACTCCAAGAAGCAAGGACCCGAACTGAGATAGCGTTAGAGCGTTGCGATGTCTTACAAATGCAACTTGCTCAGAACGCAGCCGAACCTGAGGCAGAGCCTGAGGCCGAGCCCGAGGCAGAGCCTGAAGTAGAACCTGAAGAAGATCCCGAAGAGGAGCTTGAGGAAGATCCCGAGGAAGATCCCGAGGAGGAACCCGAAGAAGAACCGGAGGAAGAACCGGCTGAGGAGGAGGCACACTCGGAGGTGTCCTCAGATGACGACATCTAGTGGTGTGACACGTAGATGGAGGGGTTGTCTCCATCCGAACTATTATTTTCTATGATTTTAAGGATTGATTGGAAATACTTTGTAGCGAATACAATGGTTTTAATCATGAATTTTTATTTAGACTAATATGTGGTTGTGATGTGATGTTGTTTCTTATTTTCTTTCTTACCTATTTTTTTTTTTTCATGTATGGTGTGTTGTATATGAAGGAAAAATTCATGTTTAACATTTTATACTGTGATTCTAGGAAATGGCCGGAAGAAACGCTGGACGAGGACGTGGTAACATCAGCATGACTGCAGCTGAACTCCAAACTCTGCTGAATGACCATGTGGCGGCCGCTTTAGCCGCACACGTTCAGAATCAAACTGGAGGTCCGAGTGGAACGTGTACCTTCAAGAACTACCTAGACTGCAAGCCCAGTACGTTTAAGGGCACTGAGGGAGCTATAGGCTTCCTGCGTTGGGCTGAGAAGGCCGAGTCGGCTTTTGAGATGTGTAATTGTCCCCTGCCAGTAGGGTCAAATTCGCTGTTGGGACACTTGAGGATTCCGCCCTCACTTGGTGGAATTCAAACGTCCAGATCCTTGGGTTGGAACTGGCTAACGCGATGAACTGGGAGGAGTTCAAGAGCATGATGCGAGAGGAGTACTGTCCGAGGGAAGAAATTTCGAAGTTAGAGTCGGAGTTTTGGTCGTTGAAGATGGTGGGTTCGGAAATCGAAGCCTACACCACTCGTTCGCACGAGTTGGCTGTGATGTGTCCGCGGATGGTGGATCCGCCGAGCAAGAGAATAGAAATGTACATTGATGGTTTAGCACCGCAAATTCAGGGCATGGTGACGTCTTCCCGACCAGCCACGATCCAACAAGCGATCCGTTTAGCTCACAAACTGACGGATCAGGCTGTGACCCAAGGTGCGTTACCACCTAGGGGTTCGACCACTAAAGCCTGTGACAACCCGAGTAGTGACCACGTCAGCAACAGTAACAGCAACAGCAACCCGAACAGCGGGAAGAGAAAGTTTGACAACACCAAATCTTCATCCTCGAACCTCCCACCGCAACACCACTACCGTAAGCCCGAATTTACTCGGAGCTTTAACACTCAGAATCACAACAACAACACCAACCACAACGGTAGCGGGCAGGTTTCGAGCGGATATGCTGGGAAATATCCAAAGTGCAACAGGTGCAACTTTCATCATGTTGGCCAGTGTGACCGTGTCAAGTGTCAAAGATGCGGAAAGATAGGTCACCAAGCGAAAGAATGTAGAGGAGACCTTGCGGCAAAGGGTGCTCCTAAGCCACCGATGACAACTAAGGGATGCTTTGAATGTGGGCAGGAAGGTCATTTCCGGAAGGATTGCCCCAAGCTGAAACAGAATGACAATAACGGGGGTAATGGAAGTGGCAGTAATGGTGGAGGCAATGGCAAAGGAAGAGCGTTTGTGATTGGATCGGGTCAAGCCCGCAATGACCCGCATGTGGTGTCTGGTAAGTTCCCTGTAAACGATTGTTTTGCTTCTGTTTTATTTGACACTGGAGCTGATAGGAGTTTTGTGTCGAAAGCCTTTAGCCAACTTTTAGACCTTACTCCAACCCCGTTAGACGCTAAGTTTCCTGTTGAATTAGCTAACGGTAAAACTGTAGTAACAACTCATATACTTGCGGGATGTAAGTTGAAACTGTCAGGTCATGTCTTTGATATCGATCTTATTCCTTTTACGCTTAGTAGTTTCGATGTCGTTGTCGGCATGGACTGGTTATCCGAGAACCGAGCGGAGATTATATGCCATGATAAGATAGTCCATATTACCACCCCTTCCGGCGAGATCATTTCGGTCCGAGGCGAGAGAAGCGGCATGACCACCAGCGTCATTACCCTTTGGAAGGCACAGAAGTATCTACGAAAGGGTCATCCGGCAATTTTGGCGCAGATTGTTGAGAAACCCGCGGAGGAGAAACTAATTGAAGACATACCGGTTGTGCGAGAATTTCCGGAAGTTTTCCCAGAGGATTTGCCCGGACTCCCTCCTATTTGTCAAGTCGAATTCCAAATCGAGTTGACACCCGGTGCAGCACCCATAGCACGAACCCCGTATCGGCTCGCACCGGCGGAACTTCAGGAGTTGTCCACTCAGTTGCAAGATTTGTTGGATAAGGGTTTTATCCGACCTAGCTCATCGCCATGGGGAGCCCCTGTCTTGTTTGTCCGAAAGAAAGACGGGACTTTCCGAATGTGCATCGACTACCGGGAGTTGAACAAGGTGACGGTCAAGAACCGTTATCCTTTACCCCGAATTGATGATTTGTTTGACCAGCTTCAAGGATCGAGTTACTACTCGAAGATTGATCTACGATCCGGTTACCACCAGCTGAGAGTGCGCGAAGAAGGTATCTCAAAGACGGCTTTCAGAACACGGTATGGTCACTACGAGTTTTCGGTTATGCCTTTTGGCCTAACCAACGCGCCAGCCTTATTTATGGATCTCATGAATCGAGTATGCAAGGCGTACCTCGACAAGTTCGTGATTGTTTTCATCGATGATATTCTCGTCTACTCCAAGAACGAGACTGACTACGAAGAGCACCTAAGGGTAATTCTGGAACTATTGAAGAAGGAACAACTGTATGCTAAACTCTCGAAATGTGAATTTTGGCTTCGCGAGGTTCACTTTTTAGGACATGTGATCAACGAGAATGGTATACATGTCGATCCCGGTAAGGTAGAGGCCATCAAAAACTGGGAAGCACCTAAGACTCCGACTGAGGTGCGACAATTCCTAGGACTGGCCGGCTACTACCGGCGTTTCATCGAGGGATTTTCAAAAATTGCTCAACCCCTCACCGCTTTGACCCACAAGGGCACTAAGTACAACTGGGGTGACGCGCAAGAATCCGCTTTTCAACTGTTGAAAACCAAGCTTTGTAGCGCCCCTATTTTAGCCCTCCCCGAGGGAACGGAAAATTTTGAGGTACACTGTGACGCATCTATACAAGGTCTCGGTTGTGTGCTGATGCAACTCGAGAAGGTTATAGCCTACGCCTCTAGACAACTACGGGTTCACGAGAAGAACTACACGACCCATGATTTGGAACTCGGAGCTGTGGTGTTTGCTCTTAAGATATGGAGGCATTACTTGTACGGTACCAAGTTTACCATTTACATCGACCACAAGAGTCTCCAACATATCTACGATCAGAAGGAGCTGAACATGCGACAGCGTCGTTGGGTCGAGCTGCTTAAAGATTACGATTGTGCCATCAAGTACCACCATGGCAAGGCCAATGTGGTGGCCGACGCCCACAGCAGAAAGGAAACAGATAAACCCAGACGGGTGAGAGCATTGCAACTCACGATTCATGCCAGCTTACCCGATCAGATTCGCGATGCGCAACAGGAAGCTTTGAAAGATGATAATCTTCCGTCGGAACTCATGCGGGGCATGAACAAGCAACTTGAAACCAGATCGGACGGGGCCCGATATTTTGAGAACCGGATTTGGGTTCCACGATACGGAGAGTTGAGAACTCTAGTGATGGACGAAGCTCATAAGTCCCGATATTCTATCCACCCTGGCTCAGATAAAATGTATCATGATTTAAAGGCACTTTACTGGTGGCTGAACATGAAAGCCGACATTGCCACCTACGTGAGCAAATGCTTGACTTGTGCCAGAGTCAAGATAGAATACCAGAAACCATCTGGTCTACTGCAACAACCGGAACTCCTAATGTGGAAATGGGAGCACATCTCAATGGACTTTATTACGGGTTTGCCTAAGACACCGACGGGATGCGATACCATCTGGGTGATCGTTGACCGGTTGACTAAATCGGCACACTTCCTAGCAATTAAGGAAACCGACAAAATGGAAAGGCTGACTCGCGTATACATGAAAGAAGTGGTGTCTAGACACGGAGTGCCTGTCTCGATCATTTCCGATCGAGATTCTCGTTTCACCTCGCACTTTTGGAAGTCGCTGCAAAGCGCACTGGGCACCCGTCTCGATATGAGTACAGCATACCATCCTCAGACGGATGGGCAAAGTGAACGGACTATTCAGACCCTGGAGGATATGTTGCGTGCATGCGTTTTAGATTTCGGAAAAAGTTGGGAACCCCACTTACCCTTGGTAGAGTTTTCGTATAATAACAGCTACCACGCAAGTATTAAGGCAGCGCCGTTTGAAGCGCTGTACGGACGGAAGTGTCGATCACCACTCTGCTGGGCAGAGGTGGGTGACAGCCAAATCACTGGTCCGGAACTGGTACTCGAAACCTCGGAAAAGATTGTTCAAATCCGAAATCGCATGGCAGCAGCACTAGATCGCCAAAAGAGTTACGCCAACAAGCGCCGAAAACCTCTCGAATTTCAAGTGAACGATCGGGTGTTACTCAAAGTCTCACCTTGGAAAGGTGTGGTTCGCTTTGGAAGGCGAACAAACTCAACGATCGGGTGTTACTCATATCTGACTGATATGAGTTTGCTGTAATGTTTTGGTCATTATAAGAAAAATATGTGGAATAAAAATAAGATAAAATATGTTCTGGAAACCTAAGATATGTATGCTTCTGTGGTGATTTTTGGTGAATTAATTGAGACGTTATGATCGGTGAAATAGTACAATCTTTCAAGTAGAAATTCTGTCATAATGAAACTAACTGCTGAGTTGTGTAAAAATGCATGAAATATGATAGTTTTTATATATTTGTTATGTTTTGACCAAAATACCCTTGCGGGGAATAGTTGCTAATTGATTGCCATGAATTGACCAAATTGCCCTTATGGGGAATAATGGTTAGTTAATTTTGTTTGTTGACCAAAATGCCCTTACGGGGATAATTGCTAGTAAAGTATGTTATTAGTCCGTGACACGAAAGTAATTGCTCACTCATGTATCGTATCACAATTGTACTTGTTTAAGTCACACACGATTCACAAACGAAACACGAAATCTGTTACGTGCTTAGGTATTATGTGCCGAGTCTAGAGACTCGTTAAACGTACCGATACTTAGAAAATCTCTTTGTTATTTAGAACGCTAGAGAGTTTCTACGACGCGCATCACTTGGTGATCTATATCGGGATATTCTTCGCAAACAGTGAGTTTCACTTACCCCGCTCTTTGAACTGTTTTCAAACGTTTTTCACTTGGGGGAGATAACATACTCCGATAAACGCATTTTCTGAGATAAACGCATATTTAAGATTTTGTTATAAATTATATATCACTTGTAAAGGCTAAGCGGCAAACTTAACATTTGAAGTCCCACACACATCGAACCGGTTAATATTTGGAATAGCGAGTCACTGTTGAGTAGTACTACTGGAATAGCGTCCCACCCGACGCTAAGCTCAACTGGAGGTTGAGTGGGTGTAATTTTGGCTAACACTTACCATGGTCTGGGTTGACCTGGTGACGGGCACTTGATAAACAGTCAGCTTCGGTCTCGAACCACTTAGCGATACTTGTTGTATAGATTAGCTACCTATCGATATATAATTTGACGTAACACTATCTGGTAATGCAAAACACTTAAACGCCGTAACGTGGTTACGCAACACTTAAACGCCGTAACGTGGTTACGCAACACTTAAACGCCGTAACGTGCTTACGCAACACTGAAACGCCGTAACGAGGTTACGCAAAACGCTAAACGATTTATCTTATATAACTTGTGAACTCACCAACCTTGTGTTGACACTTTTAGTATGTTATTCTCAGGTAGCCGAGGCGGGCGCGCGGTTTAGGAGCATGCATTAAATGAAAACACTTTTATTCTGCAAACTTATTTTTTAACAGTTATCTTTGGTTTTAAGTCGTCCTGCGTGACGCAGCTTTTGAATTAAGGTTTTTACGCTTCCGCACTTATTTGCATTTAAACGTTTTTATGGTTTGATTATAACTGATGATTCCGATCCTGCCAGTTCACACCCTCTGACGGTAAAACTCCGTTAGTGGATTTTGAGGGTGTGACACACATTCAGAATATTTTAACACAAAACATGTTCCTCCCCTTGACATTGCATCTTTCATTCTTAGCTCGTATAAGTTCTCATTTCAAGGAGCCATCATCATTATTATTTCAGGTGGAATCACAAATTTTGGTTTCAAGATGAAGTAGTGGAGTCATCAAATCCCACTTTGTAACCTTTGTCACACATTTTTTATATACTTAGTAAATTTTACCGAAGTCCTACAACATGTAGCGCATCGTCAAATGAAACTTTTCCCTTAGTCAAAGTTCTTTTTCCGATAATTTTTCATCCATTCTCATCACTTCCAAAGGCAACAGGTGTAACACCCCGTAACTGCAGCGGAAACATAAACGGGATGCAACAGACATGTCTGATATCAACAGCATTGCTTATAAAGAAAAAATTACTACATTAATTTACACCATATTACATTGTTCCGAGTTTAGTTACCATCTAGGCGTTAGCACATAAGTTTTACCAACAGTACATTAACATATTTAATACAAAAAGATCATTAAGCTTCCACAAAAAGCACGCATCGTCAAGCATGTAGCAATTATTCCAGTTTGGGGGTACCTAGAAAGGATGTAAAGAAAA
The DNA here is from genome assembly GCF_021521415.1 of Bidens hawaiensis. Lineage (NCBI taxonomy): Eukaryota > Viridiplantae > Streptophyta > Magnoliopsida > Asterales > Asteraceae > Bidens > Bidens hawaiensis. The sequence continues at coordinate 156,451 of NW_027496746.1, forward strand.
CGGGTCAACTACGAATAGTTGGTGAGTTTCACTAATTTAAATAAACAGTGACAAATCATTATAGAAATCATATAATAGCGATGTAATTATGCTGAGCCCACAAGTGAAACCTCTGACTAACCACATACAACCCCGTGGCATACTCCGCCCACGAACCTGCCCCAAACCGCTATGCCTAACATTACATAGCAAAATAAATAACAACAAAATAGACATGTGCAACTGGCTGGGAAACATCAGCAAATCCATGCCGGACCAGTTGGGTTTGTCAGACCAATAGTACTATTCACACTCTACCGGCTTTTAGCTAATCACTCGTGTTACGGGGCCTTACAATGTTAGCAACTCAGACAATTACCATCTTAGTACATTTCCGTACGATTCCCGTACAATAAAATATATATAAATACACGCAAATCCATGCGTTCAGTATGTACTTAAACATTTTAATAGTAACATGCTTTCCGCCCCGAGAAAATATTTAAAAACAATTTAGAAAAAGGGGCTCGTGAAACTCACCTTATCGCAAGCAAGTAGGTAACACAGTACGCAGCTACTAATCCGGATCTGTAATACGATCCCTAAGTTCGTTACTATACAATCACTATTAATATAACTTTAACCGTGTTAACCGGTACATCTGGGGTCACTGTTAACCCAGTACTGTACCCGTTCCGGGGGCAATGTTAACCCAGAAACACTTCTCCGGACTCAGATTGTGATATCGTTTAGAGTTCAATAGTCAAATTTACTATTAGTTCGTTTTCCCCGTTTTGCGTGTCTAACACGGTTATCCGTTTTTACGTTTCAAAAATGAGTTTGGTCACACACGACCAGAAAATAGTTGTTGACTGATAATTTAATTAAAGTTGTGAAATTAGAGCTCGGTTTAGGCGCCCCGATTGGCCGCGGGACCCGTTTCCGTCTTTAGTGTACCGGAAACTGTTAAATCGGATAAAATTACCCAAATCATCCGAATTATTTTCGGATGATTTATTTTTACCTGTTTAACTCAGTTACATGAAAATAGTTCATTTTTAGGGTTTTTATACACCAGTCAGCTAGTTTAGGCGAACTTTACCGGTTTACACGTTTTAAACTTTAAAAGTTTTTTTTTTCTTTTTTTTAGCACAAATAATTATCCGTTTAATCTCGGATCTTGAAATTTTGCACAAATCACTTTTTGACAGTGGGGAATTTTATAAAAATATTTCCAGAATTAATTTTTATATTTAAAATTTATTTATCTATTTTTAAACACCATTTAAACACTAAATACGTCGTAAATACCAAACGACCTTAGAAAAATCCCAAATTTTTCTTGGATGACCCCTGCCATCCACATAGTTCCCTGTAAGTTTTCCAGAACCAAAATCTCTTTTTATATACCATTTTCACTAAAACCGAGCTAGAAAACCCTCGAACTCGTTTAACCGAAAACCAACTTAGACTTCTCCAACTGACCTAAAATTTTGTGTGTGAATTTTACATGTTATAGAAAGCTTATCTGGAATTTTCCAGAATTTATCATGATATTTAAATCTTTTTCACCATTTTTAGCCAAAACCGAGCATTAAATTCACCAAATATTCATCCTTTGTCCAAAAATTACAAAATTTTCATAGAACTCATATTTTCATGTGTAGATCAGCTCTGTGAAATTCCGTAGCCTAACTCTAAGTTTACCACAATCTGTCCAAATCACATACACCATATAAAAACCGAACTACCTTGTGTTTTTAGCTTCAAATCGCAAATATCTTGCTTTCTAGCCTTTGTTAACAACTAGATACAACACCTACAAGCACAATAACACCACACCAAGCAAGTTAGACCCACAATCAAGCCATTTCTTTCATGGGTTCGGTTATGATTTAAAAACAAAGATTTAAACCGTAAAATATCGTTTTTAGTTCGTTTGAACTCATTCTTAGACCAAGATCATTTGTATATCATAAATACATCCCTTGGTCAAGCAAGATCGGTTTATAGCTCGGGTTTTCACCCCTTTTGAAGATAAAACCTCATCTTTGCATTATAAGCTCAAAATATGGAACTAAAACTAAGATTTAGCCATCACAATATGCATTTACCTTGAGTTTTCTTGCTAAAAATCTGGGTTTTTAGGTCATAATGTGGAGAGAAAAGAAAGATCTTGCAATGGTTGTTCTTAAAAAAATAACAAGAGGCAAGGGGTTATACCCCATGCCGATCGGAAGGGAAGGGGAGGTGGGGTGGGACCCACCTTTCCATTTCTAGCCATTCATTTGGATTTTGGAAACCCGGAAACTTTTTGGATAATCTGGTTCAGTTCGTTTTTCGGTTAAATGTTTAATTCAGCTTAAAACGTGGCTAAATCGGTCGTTTTCGGCTTAAAAATGAAATTTATATAAAACCGATTTAAAAACTTTAAAAAAAACTTAAATCATGACATTTATTAACTTAAAACATCATATTATTAATAATTGCGCATTTTTTTCGGCTTGATCGATCATCTCTTGCTCGGTTTGGTATTAAAGGTTTCGTTTAACGTACCGACGTACCATTAAATCGAAAATTCTTTTTCTGTGCTTTAATTCACTTATCCCGAAGCTTTAATACTTCGTAAACATCACTAAATATCATATATCTCGTCTATAATGTAATCCTTGATTCGTTCGGGCTTCAATAACCGTTAATCGGTTAATCGTATTTCCAATACGATTAACTGTATAATCGAGTATAATCCGTACTGTGAATCATACATACTCGTATAAACGCATTATAATTCATATATTCATTATTAAATAACACATAAATAGTATATACCGGTTAGGGTATACCTGATTTTCCCGGAATCGTTACATTCTCCCCCCGTAAAAAAAATTTCGTCCTCGAAATTTTACGCGTCGACTACTTCCTTTGGAAGAAATAGGTAGGGGTATTTCTTCCGAAATTCGTCCTTTCGTTCCCATGTATATTCTGGGCCTCGTTGCGAATTCCATCTAACTTTGACCAACGAAATCTTATTGTGTCTAAGTTGCCTGATTTTCCCGTCTATTATTCCTATGGGTTCCTCTACGAAATTGAGCTTATCACTTATTTGGACACCCTCTAAAAGTAACACCGATGTCTCATCCGCCAGACATCTTTTCAAGTTCGATACATGAAACACGTTGTGAACTGCACTCAGTTCATCGGGTAGTTCTAATCGGTATGCTACGGGACCAATTTTTGCAGTAATATCGAATGGTCCAATATATCTCGGGGCTAACTTCCCCGCCATTCCAAATCTGACTACACCCTTCCAAGGTGATACCTTCAAATACACTTTATCCCCTTTCTCAAACGACAACGGTTTTCTACGGGTATCGGCATAACTCTTCTGCCGATCCCGCGCGGCCTTCAGATTGTTCCTAATTTCAAGGATTTTGCTGGTCGTTTCCTGGACCAGGTCTGATCTAATAACCTGAGTGTCGCCCACTTCAGTCCAGCAGAGTGGTGATCGGCACTTCCGACCATACAATGCTTCATAAGGCGCTGCCTTTATACTGCTATGGTAACTGTTATTATAGGAAAATTCAACGAGTGGGAGATGTTGATCCCAATTTCCCTTAAAATCCAGTACGCATGCACGAAGCAAATCCTCCAGGGTTTGGATGGTCCTCTCAGACTGACCATCGGTCTGAGGGTGGTAAGCTTTGCTTAGATCAATACGCGTTCCCAGCGCTTCTTGCACAGCTTGCCAAAGATTGGAGGTGAAATGGCTATCCCGATCGGAGATGATTGAGATGGGTATCCCATGACGAGACACAATTTCATTTATATAAATCTGCGCAAGTCTCTCAGTGTTATAATTATTCCTAATCGGGATAAAATGTGCCGATTTGGTTAATCGATCCACGATTACCCAAATTGCATCATGTCCTCGGGACGTCTTTGGGAGACGTGTCACAAAATCCATCGTGATTTGCTCCCACTTCCATTCGGGAATTTCCGGTTGTTGTAACATCCCCGAGGGTTTCTGGTGCTCCGCCTTAACTCTCGCACAAGTCGTACACTTACCGACACACGTTGCTATATCCTTTTTCATACCCGGCCACCAGTAGAACTCCTTCACATCCTTGTACATCTTATCCGATCCCGGATGTATGGAATATTTCGATCTATGCGCTTCGTCCATGATTAATTCACGAAGGTCATGAAGGGTCGGGATCCAAACCCGATTTTTGAAATAGAGAATTTCGTCCACGCGCTGTTCGAAATTCTTCTCATTGCCGTAAAGTCCCTCCTTTTCCAATTGTTCCTCTTTCAACGCCTCACGTTGAGCGACTCGAACCAGGCCCGAAAGGTTCAACTGGACTATCATCCCCAACGCACGCACTCGCAATGGCTTAACCCGATCTTTCCTACTCAAGGCATCGGCTACGACGTTAGCCTTGCCGGGGTGATAACGGATGTCACAGTTATAATCGCTTAACAACTCGACCCATCTTCGTTGCCTCATATTCAGTTCTTTCTGATCGAATATGTGCTGCAAACTTTTATGATCGGTGAAGATGGTGCACTTCGTACCGTAGAGATAATGTCTCCAGATTTTAAGTGCGAAGATAACCGCTCCCAGTTCTAAGTCATGAGTAGTGTAATTTTTCTCGTGACTTTTAACTGTCGGGAAGCATAGGCTATAACCTTATTATTCTGCATCAACACGCATCCTAACCCTCTACGCGATACGTCACAATACGCGACAAAACCATCGTCTCCATCGGGGAGACTTAAAATCGGCGTTTGGCACAATTTTTGCTTTAACGTTTGAAACGCCGTTTCCTGCTCTTCTCCCCATTCATACTTTCGATCCTTTTGAGTCAGGAGAGTTAAAGGTTGGGCGATGCTGGAAAAGTTCTCTATAAATCGACGATAATATCCAGCTAAGCCTAAGAATTGGCGGATTTTCTTTTGGCGATTTAGGCGCTTGCCAATTTTTAATTGCTTCAACCTTACTCAGATCAACGTGTATTCCTTGATGGTTTACAACGTGACCGAGGAATTGCACTTCTTGTAACCAGAAGTTACACTTGGAGAATTTTGCATACAACTTCTCCTGATTCAAGAGCTCTAAAATTATTCTTAAGTGTTGCTCGTGCTCTTCTTTACTTTTCGAGTAGATCAAAATATCGTCAATAAACACGATGACGAATTTGTCGAGGTAGGGTTTACAGACTCGATTCATGAGGTCCATGAACACTGCCGGCACATTTGTTAGTCCGAAAGGCATAACTAAGAACTCGTAGTGGCCGTAGCGAGTCCGGAATGCGGTTTTTGGGATATCTTCTTCCTGAATTCTAACCTGATGGTATCCCGATCTAAGATCGATTTTTGAGAAATAGCTCGCACCTTGCAGCTGGTCAAACAGATCATCAATTCGGGGAAGAGGGTACCTATTTTTGATTGTTAACTTGTTCAACTCCCTGTAATAAATGCACATTCTAAGGCTCTCGTCCTTTTTTTTCACGAATAATACAGGTGCACCCCACGGGGAATGACTAGGACGTATAAATCCTTTATCCAACAATTCTTGCAACTGATTGGATAATTCTTGCGTCTCGGACGGTGCAAGTCGGTCGGGTGCTTTAGCAACAGGGCCAGCTTGAGGTATTAAATCGATTCTGAATTCGACCTGTCGGGTTGGCGGTAATCCAGGAAGTTCTTCTGGGAAAACTTGTGGAAATTCGCGTACCACCGGGATATCATCCACCCGTTTCTCCTCAGAATCTGTGGCCGTCAAGCTCGCTAGATACGCCACGCATCCCTGGCGTATATATTTTAACACTTTGAGGTGGGATATAAATGGTATCATTGTGCCCGACTTCTCTCCTTGCACTACCACCTCTTCGTCATCCGACACCCGGATCTTGACGATTTTCTTTTCACAGTTTATTTCCACTTTGTTACGTGCTAACCAATCCATTCCCACTATCACGTCAAAACTACCTAATTCTACCGGTAATAAGTCAATCAGGAAGGGTTGATCGTTCAGAATAAAAGGGCAATTCCGAACTATCTGATTAACTATCATGGTTTTACCGTTAGCGACTTCTACGGTATAAGGTTCTATGGTTTCACTAATCGGAAGGTTTGCTATCGATAGGAACTTAACGGAGACAAAACTTCTATCGGCGCACGTATCAAATAATACAGAAGCGTAATGATCAGAGACGAGTAATGTACCTGTCACTACGCTGGGGTCCTGGCGTGCTTCGTGCGCCCCCATCACAAATGCTCGGCCTCTCGCCGGATTGGACGACGATGCCTCACCCGCGGTTTACCTCCCAATTCCTCCCTGGTTCAGTTTCGGACAGTATCTCTTGAAGTGATCTGTGCTGCCGCATTCAAAGCAAGCACGGCTGGTGGTCATCATTTGGTTTCCTTGTGGGTTTTGTTGTCGGGCTGGTTGGGTCCTAGGTGGCTGCGCACGGATAGGTTGCGGTTGTCGGTTCAGATTGCTTAGGTTTGTCCTACAACTCGGTGCGTGGTGCCCATTCCTGCCACACCGGTGGCACACTACCCCCTTGCACTCGCCACCATGCTGGTAACCGCATTTCCCACACTTAGGGAGCGTCCCTTTCTGCGATTCTTGCCTTCCGCCAGAACTAGTCATGGCGTAGTTCTGGGCAGCGGACCGAGCACCTTTATTTTGCTGCTTCTCCTGGATCCTATTGTCATACGTACCTCGCTTTCCCCCAGCAGACTCTCCTGCCACCTTCAGTGACCCACTCCTCACGAAATCGTATGTGACGATACCAGCTTGCGTCACCGCACTCTCAAACGTCTTGTGTCCCCCAGAGTTGACTATACTCCTTACTACTGGAGTTAGTCCCCATATATAACGTTCAACCCTCTTTGACTCTGGGGTGACCAACCATCGCACCAATCGCGACAACTCATTAAATCGGTTCGTATAACCCAAGTGGTCTGCCCCATGCATCTCCAGGTTCCATAATTCGTTTTCTAATTTCTGCAATTCGTTTTTCGGGCAGAAATGTTCCAGTACAGGGGCCTTGAGCTCTGCCCAGGTCATGCGGTTTGTCGCTGCCTGACCGCGAGTTTGCACTATTGTGTTCCACCATGTCAAGGCATGGTCCGTGAACGTGCAGGTAGCATACTTAGCAACGTAATCCTCAGGGCAGTTGCTGATGTTCACAACAGACTCTATTTTCTCAATCCACTTAACCAACCCATTTGGTCCCTCAGACCCGCTAAATTCTAGGGGCTTGCACAACATAAAATCTTTGATTGAACATCCCTTTGTTGCAGGAGTCGGTTCAGTGCGGTTCGTTTCTACACTAGGTATAGGGCCATTACTTTCTGTAACGACCACCCTAGGCGGTGCGTCATTACTCGGAATCGGGTTTCCGTTCGGTGGAAGGTTAACATTTTGTTCCCCATCATTATTGGTGGTCGTTTGATTGCTCGCAGGGTCTGGATTGGTCGTATTGTTAATACTAGCGGCGATGCGCGATACTATATCCGGTATCGCCGCCTCTAACTGTCGAGCAATCAGACGGTCCACATCCACTTCTGACATTCGAGCTGACCGTTTTGGTGCCATTCTACACAACATTAAGAAAAATACATATAATTAATACAAATTCCAATCTCGATACACAACACACATTCCATTCATTAATAAACATCAGTACATATTACATAAACATCTGTACACATTACATTCCTACCATCATCACATAGATTAAGTTTTTATACATGGGTCCTACATCGGCATCATTTCGACATAACCCGCTATGGGTCAGTGCTTGAATGATACACCAGAAGTATCTACAATGACATCCCCAAAAGAGACCCCCTATGGGCTAGTGGCTGTACTATAACTACCCAAGATTCACTCTATGTTAGCATCACCACTAACTGCTTACACAGAGTATCAAAAAGCGGACCCTGACTACTACCACCCTAACACAACTAAGCATGGTGGTATACCAACCACACCAACACTGCCACCATCGCCACCAACACCGCCAGCAAACCCCGGACCCGTGTCTCCATCCGGTCAATCATCCACTGGGAGTATGCGCCCTTCCTCCTCAGCTGAGCAATCGCATACTGGCTGTCCAGTACGCAGTCCGCCAAGTGCCTCCTCCTCTGGATCCCCACCGTCAAGGCGATGGTGTGCTCAACCACCTGCTCGGTGAGCACTCGGAGCCATGCAGCCTCAGAGGAGGGACACTCATCCCTCTCCAGCAGGCTCGGGCTGGGGACGGGAGGACTCGCCCCTGTGGAAGATAGGTCTGGGTGGGGTAGAGGTAGGTGGGACATAGGGGACACTGATCCGCGCCGTGAGGCGGGATCCGGGTCTGGGAGGGGTAGGGGTGGCCTGTGTTGCGGGTGGGGTGGGGGATCTGGCAACCCTAGTAGGGGAGGACAGGCTAGTACTCCTACGGCTAGTCTCACTAGGCTCAGTGCTGGATACTAGGCGTAAGCTCCTAGAGTTCCCGGAACTGATGTCCTCCGGGTCCTCCTCCACTGACAGAATTCGTGATCTCGACATCCTTACCTGTACACAAGTTAGCAAACATATAGTTCCTTCCATAATCTAAATCATAATTAATATACACATACTTATACAACTCTGTCACATAAAAATATTATCATATACTTACACATATGTTGCCGATTTTACCTATTAATGTTCCCCGTGACTTCCCCTGAATTCCCTCGTGCGGACAAGTCTTTTATTATGTTCCGGACCATAATAACTCACTTGTCCATCCAAGTTCATCCAGATATCGTCACTATAAATTATTAGTTGATATTCAGATCCTATAATACTTGAGCTACTGGTTATATTTTAGGTACCTTTTAAAGACAACCTAATTCTTTAAAACCAATGGCTCTGATACCAACTTCTGTAACACCCTGTAACCGCAGCGGAAACATAAACGGGATGCAACAGACAAGTCTGATATCAACAGCATTGCTTATAAAGAAAACACTACTACATTAATTTACACCATATTACATTGTTCCGAGTTTAGTTACCATCTAGGCGTTAGCACATAAGTTTTATCAACAGTACATTAACATATTTAATACAAAAAGTTCATTAAGCTTCCACAAAAAGCACGCATCGTCAAGCATGTAGCAATTATTCCAGTTTGGGGGTACCTAGAAAGCATGTAAAGAAAACGGGTCAACTACGAATAGTTGGTGAGTTTCACTAATTTAAATAAACAGTGACAAATCATTATAGAAATCAAATAATAGCGATGTAATTATGCTGAGCCCACAAGTGAAACCTCTGACTAACCACATACAACCCCGTGGCATACTCCGCCCACGAACCTGCCCCAAACCGCTATGCCTAACATTACATAGCAAAATAAATAACAACAAAATAGACATGTGCAACTGGCTGGGAAACATCAGCAAATCCATGCCGGACCAGTTGGGTTTGTCAGACCAATAGTACTATTAACACTCTACCGGCTTTTAGCTAATCACTCGTGTTACGGGGCCTTACAATGTTAGCAACTCAGACAATTACCATCTTAGTACATTTCCGTACGATTCCCGTACAACAAAATATATATAAATACACGCAAATCCATGCGTTCAGTATGTACTTAAACATTTTAATAGTAACATGCTTTCCGCCCCGAGAAAATATTTAAAAACAATTCAGAAAAAGGGGCTCGTGAAACTCACCTTATCGCAAGCAAGTAGGTAACACAGTACGCAGCTACTAATCCGGATCTGTAATACGATCCCTAAGTTCGTTACTATACAATCACTATTAATATAACTTTAACCGTGTTAACCGGTACATCTGGGGTCACTGTTAACCCAGTACTGTACCCGTTCCGGGGGCAATGTTAACCCAGAAACACTTCTCTGGACTCAGATTGTGATATCGTTTAGAGTTCAATAGTCAAAATTACTATTAGTTCGTTTTCCCCGTTTTGCGTGTCTAGCACGGTTATCCGTTTTTACGTTTCAAAAATGAGTTTGGTCACACACGACCCGAAAATAGTTGTTGACTGATAATTTAATTAAAGTTGTGAAATTAGAGCTCGGTTTAGGCGCCCCGGTTGGCTGCGGGACCCGTTTCCGTCTTTAGTGTACCGGAAACTGTTAAATCGGATAAAATTACCCAAATCATCCGAATTATTTTCGGATGATTTATTGTACCTGTTTAACTCAGTTACATGAAAATAGTTCATTTTTAGGGTTTTTATACACCAGTCAGCTAGTTTAGGCGAACTTTACCGGTTTACACGTTTTAAACTTTAAAAGTTTTTTTTTTCTTTTTTTTAGCACAAATAATTATCCGTTTAATCTCGGATCTTGAAATTTTGCACAAATCACTTTTTGACAGTGGGGAATTTTATAAAAATATTTCCAGAATTAATTTTTATATTTAAAATTTATTTATCTATTTTTAAACACCATTTAAACACTAAATACGTCGTAAATACCAAACGACCTTAGAAAAATCCCAAATTTTTCTTGGATGACCCCTGCCATCCACATAGTTCCCTGTAAGTTTTCCAGAACCAAAATCTCTTTTTATATACCATTTTCACTAAAACCGAGCTAGAAAACCCTCGAACTCGTTTAACCGAAAACCAACTTAGACTTCTCCAACTGACCTAAAATTTTGTGTGTGAATTTTACATGTTATAGAAAGCTTATCTGGAATTTTCCAGAATTTATCATGATATTTAAATATTTTTCACCATTTTTAGCCAAAACCGAGCATTAAATTCACCAAATATTCATCCTTTGTCCAAAAATTACCTACTTTTCACAGAACTCATATTTTCATGTGTAGATCAGCTCTGTGAAATTTTGTAGCCTAACTCTAAGTTTATCACAATCTGTCCAAATCACATACACCATATAAAAACCGAACTACCTTGTGTTTTTAGCTTCAAATCGAAAAGATCTTGCTTTCTAGCCTTTGTTAAGAACTAGATACAACACCTACAAGCACAATAACACCACACCAAGCAAGTTACACCCATAATCAAGCCATTTCTTTCATGGGTTCGGTTATGATTTAAAAACAAAGATTTAAACCGTAAAATTTCGTTTTTAGTTCGTTTGAACTCATTCTTAGACCAAGATCATTTGTATATCTTAAATACATCCCTTGGTCAAGCAAGATCGGTTTATAGCTCGGGTTTTCACCCCTTTTGAAGATAAAACCTCATCTTTGCATTATAAGCTCAAAATATGGAACTAAAACTAAGATTTAGCCATCACAATATGCATTTACATTGAGTTTTTCTTGCTAAAAATCTGGGTTTTTAGGTCATAATGTGGGGAGAAAAGAATGATCTTGCAATGGTTGTTTTAAAAAAAAATAACAAGAGGCAAGAGGTTATACCCCATGCCGATCGGAAGAGAAGGGGAGGTGGGGTGGGACCCACCTTTCCATTTCTAGCCATTCATTTGGATTTTGGAAATCTGGATAACGTTTTGGATAATCTGGTTCAGTTCGTTTTTCGGTTAAATGTTTAATTCAGCTTAAAACGTGGCTAAAACGGTCGTTTTCGGCTTAAAAATGAAATTTATATAAAACCGATTTAAAAACTTTATAAAAAACTTAAACCATGACATTTATTAACTTAAAACATCATATTATTAATAATTGCGCATCTTTTTCGGCTTGATCGATCGTCTCTTGCTCGGTTTGGTATTAAAGGTTTCGTTTAACGTACCGACGTACCATTAAATCGAAAATTCTTTTTCTGTGCTTAAATTCACTTGTCCCGAAGCTTTAATACTTCGTAAACATCACTAAATATCATATATCTCGTCTATAATGTAATCCTTGATTCGTTCGGGCTTCAATAACCGTTAATCGGTTAATCGTATTTCCAATACGATTAACTGTATAATCGAGTATAATCCGTACTGTGAATCATACATACTCGTATAAACGCATTATAATTCATATATTCATTATTAAATAACACATAAATAGTATATACCGGTTAGGGTATACCAGATTTTGCCGGAATCGTTACAACAGGCCTTCAAATTTGTTTCAATGTCTTCTCGATATAACTTGAAGGATTGAATGAGCTTCTCGAGGTCAAAGAGCCAACTCAAACCATCAACATTGTAAAAATGGTTATCAATGAATACCGTGTAAGCAGATTCAATCGCACTTATATGATTTTTTACGTGTACTCTATGTGCTTTTGAGTGTGATGAATAATCAACAAAGAACATTCAAGAGACTTAGATGGAACAAGTTCAGATAGTCCTTAGTTTTTTAATAACAAACACTTGCAGCCAAAAGGCTTAAGGAAATCGATATAAGGTTTCCTTCAAGACGAAATCTCATAAGAAGTTTTGTTATGATTCTTGTTGAGAAGCACCTTGTGTTGAACATAACATGTTTTGTTGATTGCTTAAGCCCAAAAAGATACTAGTAGATACGCATCTGCAATCATGGTCCTTGCAGATTCAATTAACGTTCTATTTATTCAATCTGCAACACCATTTTGCTCTGAACTTTTAGGAGAACTGAATTGCTAAAATATCTATTTTGCTTCACAAAGAGCCAACTCGGACCATCAACATTGTAAAATTGGTTCTCAATGAATAAAGTGTAAGGCGGTTTAATCACACTTTTATGATCTTTCTCATGTACTCTATATGCTTTGAAGTGTGATGAATAATCAACAAAGAAAAGTAAACCCATTTGAATGTTGAATAGTCATAAATAATCACAAAATAGAACATTTTTTGCCAATTATTGGAACACTTAAAGGACCAAAGAGATCCATGTGAAGCATTTCAAGTAGGTTTTTGATTGAATTCACCATTTTTGTCTTGTATGACGATTTGTGTTGTTTTTCTTTCATGAATGTTCAACATTTTTCATCGAATTGAATTCTCTTGGAGGTAAAAAATTACATGTTCACACTTGATAAGCTTATTCATGTTCTTTAGATTAACATGACACAAATTCTATACCACAATTTCATTTCACATTCAAAATATTTTGACACAAAACATGTTCCTCCCCTTGACACTGCATCTTTCATTCTTAGCTCGTATAAGTTCTCATTTCAAGGAGCCATCATCATTATTATTTCAGGAGGAATCACAAATTTTGGTTTCAAGATGAAGCAGTGGAGTCATCAATTCACACTTTGTAACCTTTGTCACACATTTTTTATATACTTAGTAAATTTTACCGAAGTCCTACAACATGTAGCGCATCGTCAAATGAAACTTTTCCGTTAGTCAAAGTTCTTTTTCCTATAATTTTTCATCCATTCTCATCACTTCCAAAGGCAACAGGCCTTCAAATTTGTTTCAATGTCTTCTCGATATAACTTGAAGGATTGAATGAGCATCTCGAGGTCAAAGAGCCAACTTAAACCATCAACATTGTAAAAATGGTTATCAATGAATACCGTGTAAGCAGATTCAATCACACTTATATGAATTTTTACATGTACTCTATGTGCTTTTGAGTGTGATGAATAATAAACAAAGAACATTCAAGAGACTTAGATGGAACAAGTTCAGATAGTCCTTAGTTTTTAATAATAAACACTTGCAGCCAAAAGGCTTAAGGAAATCGATCTAAGGTTTCCTTTAAGACGAAATCTCATAAGAAGTTTTGTTATGATTCTTGTTGAGAAGCACCTTGTTTTGAACATAACATGTTTTCTTGATTGCTTAAGCCCAAAAAGATACTAGTAGATACGCATCTGCAATTATGGTCCTTGTAGATTCAATTAATTTTCTGTTTATTCTTTTTGCAACACCATTTTGCTTTGGACTTTTAGGAGAACTGAATTGCTAAAATATCCATTTTGCTTGACAAAGTGCCAACTCGGACCATCAACATTGTAAAATTGGTTCTCAATGAATACTGTGTAAGGCGGTTTAATCACACTTTTATGATCTTTCACATGTACTCCATATGCTTTGGAATGTGATGAATAATCAACAAAGAAAAGTAAACCCATTTGAATGTTGAATAGTTATCAATAATCACAAAATAGAACGATTTTTGCCAATTATTGGAACACTTAAAGGAACAAAGAGATCCATGTGAAGCATTTCAAGTAGGTTTTTGATTGAATTCACCATTTTTGTCTTGTGTGACGATTTGTGTTGTTTTTCTTTCATGAATGATCAACATTTTTCATCGAATTGAATTCTCTTGGAGGTAAAACAATTACATGTTCACATTTGATAAGCTTATTCATGTTCTTTAGATTAACATGACACAAATTCTATGCCACAATTTGGTTTCACATTCAGAATATTTTAACACAAAACATGTTCTTCCCCTTGACACTGCATCTTTCATTCTTAGCTCGTATAAGTTCTCATTTCAAGGAGCCATCATCATTATTATTTATGGAAGAAACACAAATTTTAGTTTCAAGATGAAGCACTGGAGTCATCAAATCCCACTTTGTAACCTTTGTCACACATTTGTTATATACTTAGTAAATTTTACCGAAGTCCTACAACATGTAGCGCATCGTCAAATGAAACTTTTCCCTTAGTCAAAGTTCTTTTTCCTATAATTTTTCATCCATTCTCATCACTTCCAAAGGCAACATGCCTTCAAATTTGTTTCAATGTCTTCTCGATATAACTTGAAGGATTGAATGAGCTTCTCGAGGTCAAAGAGCCAACTCAAACCATCAACATTGTAAAAATGGTTATCAATGAATACCGTGTAAGCAGATTCAATCACACTTATATGATTTTTTACATGTACTCTATGTGCTTTTGAGTGTGATGAATAATCAACAAAGAACATTCAAGAGACTTAGATGCAAGTGTTTATTATTAGTCTTTTAATAATAAACACTTGCAGCCAAAAGGCTTAAGGAAATCGATATAAGGTTTCCTTTAAGACGAAATCTCAAAAAAAGTTTTGTTATGATTCTTGTTGAGAAGCACCTTGTTTTGAACATAACATGTTTTGTAGATTGCTTAAGCCCAAAAAGATACTAGTAGATACGCATCTGCAATCATGGTCCTTGCGGATTCAATTAACGTTCTGTTTATTCTTTCCGCAACACCATTTTGCTCTGGACTTTAGGCGAACTGAATTGCTAAAATATCCATTTTGTTTGACAAAGAGCCAACTCGGACCATTGTTGGTGCATAATGTCAGTAGTTCATAGTCTAGTGTCTGTAATCCTGTCTGTAATGTTAATTGTGTTTTGTTTATGTTTAAGCGAAGTTACTGACAAGTTCGCTTATCAGGCGAACTTGTTAGTCAAGCGAAGTTAGCAACAACTTCGCCTGAACATATCAGGCGAAGTTGTCGTGTATTTATACGCTAGGTCACGGCTTGTGTAGGGTTTTTTAAGGTAATCGTATACAGACATGTGTGAGTCGAGAGACGTGAGAACCAGAGAGTATTGAGTCTGTATTCAGTGATTATATCACGTGTTTCGGTTATAATATAACGTGTGTTCGTTTATTCGTATGGTGTGTTAATCGTATTCGTGTTCTACGCTCGTAACAACCTACGAAGGGATTCCGCACCTGTGTAGATCGAGATATCCCGTGCAGATCCATCCAGGGAACCTACAATTGGTATCAGAGCTATTGCTTAATTGTGTGGTTCGGGATATTCACGCGGGTGTAGAAATCGTTCCGTTTCGACTATTCGCGGGACGTGTTTTCTGTGTTTTTGTGTCATTCTTACCTCCTACCATCGTATTCAACCCTTTACACCGTCAAAAACCTCGAAAAACCCAGATATCAGATCTGTAGAAACTTCGTGTTCATCAGGCGAAGTTGCCGTCACTGTTCGTAGGGTTTCGGCGAAGATATAAGGTTAAGCGAAGTTATCCACAACTTCGCCTACCTTCTCAAGTTCGCCTAACTCAAGCGAAGTTCTCTACAACTCCGCCTACCTCCTAAGTTCGCTTACCTCAAGCGAAGTTAAGAATCAGCGAAGTTCTTCAGCGAAGTTAAGACTTAAGCGAAGTTATCCGTAACTTCGCCTACAGTACTTTTCAGAAGAAATTTTTTTTTTTTTGTTTTTCGGGTTTCTTAGTTTCTGAGAAAGATGTCGTCAATTAACATCTCAGAGTTAGTTAAGATGGAAGTAGAAGCAAGGTCAGCTACTAAGGCCCCAAAGTTGCTTAACGGAACCGACTTCGTTGCTTGGAAGGATCGGTTCGAACAATATGTCAAGTACCAGGATGCGAAAATGTGGGTATGCATCCAGGATGGTTATATTCCACCAACTATGGAGTACGAAGGTCGTGATCAGATCAAAAAGTACAGCAAAATGGAAGAAGAAGAGAAAAAGATGTATGAGGCCGAGACCAAGGCTCATGCTGCTATCACTATGGCTCTTCCACAAGAGATCCTTCATACTTTTAGAAAGTACAAGACAGCAAGAGAGCTTTGGGAAGCTCTTGAGAACCGGTTTGAAGGAAATGTGGGAATCCGTGCTTCGAAGATCAAATTGCTCAAAACTCAATTCTCGGTCTTCAAGTATCTGAAAAACGAATCACTTGATGATATCATCACCAGATATTATCATCTGATGACTGAACTCAGCAACTATTCAATTGCATACAAAGAAGATGAGATTGTTGAGAAGCTTCTTGATGCTCTCCCACCAAAATGGGAGATGTATACTGTGTTGATGAGAGAAGATAAAGACTTTGCTGACTATGACCTTGAGACAGCAGTTAACAAGCTCCGAACCTTTGAGCTTAACATGGTTAGAAAGGAGACACCTACGGATCAGGTTCAAGATCCAGGTATGTATGGTGCTAAAGTCAACTCTAGTTCAGGTTCGAAGACTGAATCAGCTGCCTACTACTCGAAGGGAGAGTCGGGCGCCAACTCATCACATGAGGGGCATGTGTCAGTCAACACGAATGGTGATGTTTGCTTTGTAGAAGGTGGATCTAGTGCATCTAAACCGCAAGCAAGCAAGAGTAGTTGCTCTCCAAGTATTCCTAGCAACAACTACTCTTAGATGCCTATGAGTGTCAAATCTGCTGAAGAGCAGTTTGCTCTCTATGCTTCTTTTATTGCTTCCTATGAGAACTACATTCAGGGGAAGATTGTTGATCCAGCTATGTTGGATGAAGACTATGACCAGATTGATGCTGATGATCTGGAAGAAATGGATCTGCAATGGCAGATGGCTATGATCGTGAGAAGAGTGAAACGGTTTATGAAAAAGACCGGAAGAAAGTTTGTCGGTGGAAGGCCAGGGTTTGACAAGACGAAGGTAAGATGCAACAACTGTCAGCAAAACGGCCACTTTCCTAAGGAGTGCAGAAATGAGCGTGTAGAACGTGGTCAAGGCAAGTCTACACAGCATAATGGGGGTAGTAAAGATTATAGTGCCATGATTTCCAGAGAAGATGGTGAATATAACTGGAACCTGCATTCTGAAGAAATCTTTGAACAGGCAAATTTGGTGAATGTGGAAAATGAAGAAAGTGAGAAAGCTACTGGAGAAGAAAAAGCTTTCATGGCTGATGCTAAAGACCAGCTCTCCGAGGTATGTTCTAAACCTACTTGTTCTAAATGTGAAAACTTGTCTGAGCAATTAGCAACTATAACTGATCAGTATGTTAGTTTGGATGCTGAGTTTAAAACTCTAAAAGAAGATCATCATTTTACAAAAGCAAGAGAAAATAGCTATAAAGTTAAAATAAAAGCTTGTGAAAAAGATATTAAAAGTCTAAAAGCAAAACTTGCTGAAAAAATTCAAGTGATTGATCTAAGCTATGAAGTTTTGGAAGAAAAAACCAAACTAATAGCTGAAAGAGAAAAACAGATTGCTGATCACCAGGTGAAAGTGGTGGAACTGAATAGAAAACTTGAGCAGTTCAGAAATTCCTCTGCTATTCTTGATCACCTTGTTAGTGATCAAGGTTCCTCAGTTAAGAGGGGAGGAATTGGTTATCATGAGGTTCCACCACCTTATAATCACAACTACACTTTTAATCCTAGTAATCAGAAATCTGTTGACTTTGAGGTTGTTCAGACAGTTCCAATTAAGGTAACTAGAAAAGAACCAGATGTTAGTAGAGGCGAAAAAAGTCCGCCTGTGTCAAGTGTTAAAATTTCTGTTCCGAGTCCGGTCTCATCAGATTCGGATAAGTCATTCGAGTCGGGGAAGACAAAGGAGGAGGTTGTATTACCAAAGAGTGGAGAGAAAGATAAAACAACTAAAAAGAGTTCTCCGCTAAACCCTTATGTCCCACCATATGTGAGACGAACGGGCGGTAGTACAGCCTCGACATCCAAAACAACTGTTGAAAAGAAAGTTGAGCATAGGTGTTGTTTTAGGTGTAATCAATTAGGGCACCAAGTTGCAGATTGCCCTCTGAAGCAGCGATTCAGAGGTGTGAGGCATACCAAAACTGAGACTAAGCCTAATGGTAATTATAATACTGGTAAAAGTGAAAACCATTCAAAATTCAGAAATCAGACTAATTCAGGTTTTCAAAGAAACCAATCTCAGTTTCACACTGCTGATAACCAAACAGTAAGTTATAATTCTTTCAATTCACAAAGGTTTGGAGGCCTCACAATCAATCTACAAGGAGGTATACTAATAGGACTTACAGGAATTATACAGAGACTAACTTTGGAAAGCCAAAGTTCGGGATGTATAGATCCAAGACCAATTGGTCTTGGGTCCCTAGATTTTAATCTTTTGCTTTAATCGTGCAGGAACAGTTGAACAGGGCTGCCAATAATCTTTGGGTTGTGGATAGCGGCTGTTCCCGGCACATGACGGGTAACAAAATCTTGTTACACGATTTGAAACCTGTTCAAGGAGGGAGAGTGAGCTTTGCTGGAGAAAGTGGAGGCAAGATTACCGGAATGGGAACGGTGTCTAATGGAAAGATGACTCTAGAGAAAGTAAACTTTGTCGAAGAATTGAAGCACAATCTGCTGAGTGTGTCGCAGATCTGTGATAAGGAGTACACCGTACATTTTACAAAGAATGAGGCGATTGTGTTGCATCCTAGTTTTCAGATACCAGAGGAGTGGATTGTGATGAAGGCTCCACGTGAGAGGAATACGTATATTATGGATATGAGGTCGACTGAAATGGCCACGGAAGAATCATGCCTTATGACAAAAGCGAGCGAATCGGAGTCTGAATTGTGGCATAGGAGAATGGGGCACATTCATCTTCGGAAGATGACCCACATTGTCAAGAATGGACTTGTGCTGGGCGTTCCCTTGAAAAGTTTTAACTTTGAAGACAAATGTCTAGCGTGCAAGAAGGGAAAGCAGCACAAGAAATCCCATCACACCAAGAAGGTCAATTCTATTGTCAGTACTCTAGAATTGCTTCACATGGATCTCTTCGGTCCCGTGAATGCAAAAAGTCTAGGAGGTACTTCTTATTGCTTGGTGATCACTGATGATTACTCACGATATTCGTGGGTATATTTCCTGAAATCAAAAGATGAAACGGCTCAGATGGTGAAGAATTTGATTACCAAAGTTGAGAACGTTATGGATAAAAGGGTTAAGTTCATCAGGAGTGACAATGGAACGGAGTTCAAGAATTATGAAATGGAGATCTTCTGCCTTCAGAAAGGGATAGAGCACCAGTACAGCGCTCCGTATACTCCGCAACAGAATGGAGTGGCTGAGAGGAAGAATAGAACATTAATTGAAGGAGCCAGAACTATGCTGGCTGATTCGAAGCTTCCTGTGGTGTTCTGGGCTGAAGCTGTTGCTACAGCCTGTTATATCCTGAATAGAGTCTTGACTGTTAAAAGACTTAATAAAACGTGTTATGAGCTTATGCATGGGAGGAAGCCCAACTTGAGTGGTCTTGAACCATTCGGGTCCCCTTGTTCGATTTTAAAGACAAATTCTAAATTTGGTGAAGTAGCCGATGAAGGAATCTTGGTCGGTTATGTTGTTGGGACTCCCAACAGACGTGTCTTTAATACATCGACCGGCAAGGTTGAGGTGGTGTGTAACATCGATATCACAAGTTACAAACCGCCAAAACCAAGCAACGGACCTTCTGAGTTTTTCGACTATGATAGACTTTTTAAGTCTTTTAAGATACCTTATTTGGATAGTGCAGAAGTAGAAGAAAGAGTTGCTACGAAGATGATCCTTGATGAGGAAGAAAATCTAGTGCAAAGATAGCTGTTTGATAAATGTCAACCTTCCTCATCAAATGCTATCGATACCCCTGCTGCCTCTCCTGAAGAAGAATTTTTCAATCCGTTTCACTCTCAGCAAGGAACAACCATTGACGAACTCTCTTCTAACTTGGAAGACAATTTGCATGTCGGTTCGGTTCCGACCACGAGAATTCATAAAGATCACCCTTTGGAGAATGTGATTGGTGATGTGTCCTCCGGTGTACAAACAAGACGTAGCTTGAATGAGCACACCTGTGTTTACACAAGCATTAAGGAGACAGGCATAATCAACGAATGCTTGTACACCTGCTTTATCAGCTAGATTGAAACAAAGAATTATCAAATGGCTCTAAAGGACAGCTCGTGGGTCGAAGCCATGCAAGAAGATCTGGCTCAATTCAAGAAAATGGAAGTTTGGACTTTGGTTGAAAAACCAAAGAATGTGCATGCGATAGGCACAAAATGGGTTTTTAAGTGCAAGAGAGATGAGAAAGGGATTATTATAAGAAACAAGGCGAGGCTAGTCGTTAAAGGTTTTAATCAACAAGAGGGGATTGATTATAATGAAGTGTTCGCTCCTGTGGCAAGATTGGAAGCCATTAGATTGTTTTTGGCATTTGCTGCTTATAAGAAGATGAAGGTATTTCAGTTAGACGTGAAAAGTGCGTTCCTAAATGGGAAAGTTGATGAGGTTGTGTACGTTGAGCAACCTCCGGGTTTTCCTGACCCAGACTTTCCAGACCACGTGTACAAGTTAAGCAAGGCGTTGTATGGACTACATCAGGCACCTCGTGCCTGGTACTCAACCTTATCAGATTACTTGCTTGAAAATGGGTTTGAAAGAGGGAAGATAGATAGCACGTTGTTCTTCAAGAGAGAAGGAAGCGACTTCCTGCGGGTGCAAGTCTACGTGGATGACATTATCTTTGCTGCATCAAAAGTCTCCATGTGTCAGGAGTTTGAGGCCGTCATGAAGAAAAGGTTTGAAATGAGTGCTATGGGTGAACTAACTTTCTTTTTAGGATTGCAGGTTGATCAGAAGAAGGATGGGATGTTCATTCATCAGACCAAGTATGTCCATGACGTGCTCAAACGCTTCAAGATGGAGGACAGCACTCCATTCGATACTCCAATCTGGGTCAACCATAAAATGGGTGCTGAGACAGACAATGACGCAGATGTGGACCCAACTCAGTATCGGGCTATTATAGGTTCTTTAATGTACTTAACTGCTTCTAGGCCTGATATTATGTTTGCAGTTTGTCTTTGTGCTCGTTTTCAGGTAAACCCAAAGGAATCTCACATGAAGGGTGTGAAGAGGATCTTGCGAAATCTCAAAGGCAAACCTAAGCTGGGGTTGTGGTACGCGAAGGGAGGAGACTTGGAGTTGGTAGCTTACACAGATTCTGATTATGGAGGGTGCAATCAGAGTCGGAAGTCAACTACTGGAGGATATCAGTTTCTAGGAGGCAGATTAGTGTCCTGGCAATGCAAGAAGTAGACATCAGTCGCCATTTCAACATGTGAGGCAGAATACATGGCAGCATCCAACTGCTGCTCCCAGGTTCTGTGGATTCAACAACAGTTACGCGACTATGGTCTGAATTTCTCACTTACTCCAATTTGTATTGATAACACTGCTGCGATCTCAGTAAATAATAATCCCGTAAAGCACAGTAAAACTAAACATATTGACATAAGTCATCATTTTATACGGGATTGTGCTGAGAAGAAACTGATTGTGCTTGAAAAGGTGGATACGCTTGATAATTTCGCTGATTTATATACTAAAGCGTTTGACAAATCAAGATTTCAAAACCTTGTTGAGTTGAATGGGATGATCAATCCCGAGTAACCATGCTTCTTGTGCATATATAAAAAAAAAAAAATGTCACTATCGCTTAAAATTATGTCGGTTACCTCAGTTTGAAGGACATATCCTCGGATATGTTTGGTCCTCATTTTCTACTTGTAGAGTATGAGGGTTGCCATTAACCAGATGACTGAAAGTGACCGGGCCGATTATGATGTCTTTTTATTCTTTCGCTGAAAATTAGTCGATCATACTTAGTTAGAAGGACACATACTTGTATGTGGTCGGTCCAGCTAATCCATTGGATTCGCAGGATAACCGTTTACCTGAAGACTTTGAACTGATCGGGGCGATTGAAGTCAAAAAATTATTTTTATGGAAATGAAATTATTTTTCAAGTCTACTACTTCGTAAGAAGTTCTGTTACTATGTTTTAACAGAAAATTGATCCAACCTTGGAAAATGATAGATTTACTGATTCTGTGTGCTTAACTAGTGAAGTTATTAGGCTTAAAAGGCTTTAGAACAGTCATTGTATGTCATGGTAGCTTTTTATGGTGCGTAAAAGTAGATGTGATACAAACTAAATCTACTCGATTTTACGTGGAAACTCCTTAAGAGTTTTCCATGTCTTCATATATATCTTTCCGAATGATAGGCAGAAAAGCGATTACCCAGTCATACACGAGCCCGTAAGTGTTCTGATTCTCGTAAAGATAGTGTGTGAAGAAACTGCAGTGATCCAGATTCGGGACTTGCAGTTGTTTACTACTCTGAAGTCTATGTAAATGTTTATCGTAAAATAAAAAAAAAAAAAAAAAAAAAAAAAAAAAAAAAAAAAACCTTATGAGTTATTGAAACATTCTAGAGCTGACAATGTCAAGACTTCTTAATCATGGAGTAAGAAAGATAACGGGAAGCAGATGAAGAGTACTTACAAACTTAATCAGACACTATGGGTTGAAGTCAATTCGGGGTGACTTGGGGAAAGCCAAATACGCTTTGAGAATCATAAGGGAGGCATCATAATCTCTGAGTTGTTGCCCACTTAATTTTTGAGCTTAATTGAACTTAACTCGTATCACAGAAACGATGAAAACCATCTTAAGTTATTTACCTGCTTACAACCTGTTTCTTTATGTCATAATACAGCTAAACACGGATCTATGTGACAGTCACGTAGTTAGTATGATTCCTGTTCGGATCTTTTCTAAAACGTAGTAGTCCCTGTCGAGACTGAAATTTGATCCCTTGTACTTTAATTTTTAAAAGTTTTTCGTATTTGGTAGTTTATGATTTTATAACTGGTTACTTGGACTTGATCGTGTCATTTAGTTCTTAAAGGGAAGTTTTTAAAACTTAATTGCAAATTGTTCAAATTATGGGGTTTTGTTTTGAAAAATTTTAATATCAGCGAAGTTCTGCATAACTTCGCCTTATAGGCGAAGTTATCCACAACTTCGCCGGTACAACTGTGGCCCTATATAAAGAAGTTTTAAGGTCAAACATTTCATTATTTCAAAATATCAGCGAACTTACTATCTGTCAACCAAAGCGAAGTTATCGATCTGTTCTTATCGATCTTCAGTTGTTATTTTTTTACCTCGATTCTAATCAGATTAAAGGTGTGTAGGGTTCTATATTCGTATAATCATGGTCGTTAATGTTAATCACAGGTCGATTCGACCCGTTTCGTGACCTCGATTATTTGAAACCTAAACACCCGATTTTCAAACTTGATATTACGTGATAGTAATTTGCATGAACGTCTAAAACTTCATAAAATCATGTATTTCGGAGTCCGCGATCTCCAATTTCATCACCTACACGTCGTTTGATAAACCTAACTGATGCCGATTCAAATTCGGCGAAGTTACAGTTTAGGCGAAGTTACCCGTAACTTCGCCTAAGGTCTAACTTCGCCTGATAATTGCTTTTTAAACAGTTTAGGAGGCGATGTTGTGGTTAGGCGAAGTTCTCATTAACTTCGCCTGGATCATTCTACTTAACTATTATCAGACGAATATCAAGTTGAAGCGAAGTTGTTTCCCAACTTCGCCTCACCTTTAACTTCGCCTATACAGAATTGATCACAACTTCGCTCATGGTAACAGGCGAACTTGTGATTCCCTTTGAAGTTTATCTAACTTAACCTGTTTGTTGCAGATATGGTTGCTATTGCTGGAGCAGGTGGTGCAGGCGGTGATGACGGAGGTGATCAACATAGACAGTTCTTCCCGGGTCACAACATGTATATCACCTTAGACCCGGAAGCGAGCGGAGTTGATGATTTCCGCGAAATCATCACATTCCTTTTACGCTCGAGGATATTCCACGCCATTACAACAACTCTGCCGATATCCTTACCCAACATTGAGGATTTCTGGCAGACCGTGGAATACGACTGTAGAGTCGAACCCCCGGTGATGCGAGCAACAGTAAACAATCAAAGAGTTCAGTTCTCTTCTGAACATATCCGGGCGGCTCTGCAGTTTGGAAACGAGGCAAGGGATGACCCGACAGAGTTTGTAGCTCCTTTCCGCGATGGAGCATTTTTGAGGATGGGTTATTCAGGTCCATTGGGGGATTCGCAGAGAAGGAAGGGTTTTCTGCTTGACCAGTGGCGCTTTCTCATGCATGTTATGATAGTATGCATGTCAGGGAGAAAGGCGGGAACTGATGGCATGGGCGCGACCATGCAGTCAGCGATGACTGCTCTGACATACAACAAGCGATTCAGCTTTAGTCAGATAGTCTTTTATGAGATTGATCGTCAACGAAGAGCGATGGCGCGTGAGCGATTCATCATGTATCCCAGATTCCTACAAATGATCTTGAATCATGTTGCTCCAACACTTCCTCAGCGCCGTCCGATCCGATATGTTGAGAGTGTGAATAAACGGATCTTCGCCCAGTGTCGATCCTCCAGTGCGAGGAGCAAACCTGAGCTTCGTCCTCGCCATACTCCACTCTTTGGGTACTTAATCAACCCGGAGTATGTGCCTGCTCGTGGGGATGAGTTTAGGGACCCCGCACCACAACAGGCAGGAGCACCTCAAGCTATACCTGCTGCTCCTGTTGTGTCACCGGAGGAGGAAGTGGACCTTGATGCAGAATTTGGTGGTCAAGGCTTCTTTGATATGGATCGGGTGGATCCAGAGGAGAACGTTCAGGTCCCTGTTGAACGTGCCTCGACTGTGCATGTTACTAGGGCAGCTACAACGGTGGCTGGCTCAGATTCTGATGATGAAGTGGCAGAGGCCAGAAGGATTATGGTGACTCGAGAAAGACTACATGGGAAAAGAAAGAGAACAGATGATGATGACGAGTCAGATTATGAGGAAGAGGTACAACAGTTGATAAGAAGGTCAAGAAGTGAACGGATAGGTGCAGGATCAGGAGCCGGTGAGAGCTCTAGGGTGGTACGTTTCACTCCACCAGCACTATCCGGTATGACAATGGTTCCCTCGTCACTACAGGTTACAAGGCCAAGCGCTACGGGTGTTCCCGTGGTGGCTACCTCGTCTACATTTGGCCTCCCATCCACTACTTTCCAACTTTCGACTCCCGTGATCGTTTCGTTGCCGCCTTCGACCGTTACTCCATCGGAGGTCGTGGCACGCTTTATCGAGTCGATTGTTGTGACCACTGCAGGGTTATCAATGACGATACCACCTGCGGTTACGTCTATTTCTACTTCTGAGGTCCCGGTGACATCGGAAATCCCTCCTCAGTACACTCAAGACATTTCACATATGAGGTTCGATTTCGATGCAACCCTCTCAGACTCAGAACGAATAGCAGTGTCACACCCGGCCCTGAGCGGCGGAAACAGCCGGGCGCGCGCTCGTGGGGATTGATAATTAAGCACGGGCCATTGCAAACATTCAAAGATTTTCATTGCGCGTGAAATGTTTAATACAATACATTTACATAAAAAAAACATCCAAGTATAAAACTGTTGAAGATTTCCAAGCCATATCCCCTTGCGCGGTGGGAACAACCACGCGCATCGAAGGGATAGAACTAAAATCTTCCAAAAAGCTAGTTTAGATGTTCAGCGTGAGGTGCTCTAAGTGTGACTCCATGCGCTACCTAATTATCTCCTGAAAGACACGTAAAAACATTTGAATCAGTATAAACTGAGTGAGTTCACAAGTTTTAGTAACTTGATAAATCGTATTGCATCAATAATCTTGACACAAATCATTATGAAACACAATTCTGATAGCATCATTAAAACACAAGCTTGGTAAAACATAGTTATATCAACATATTCTGATAAAATCGTTCCGCGGGTTACGCGCGAACATTTCTGGGAACTATGCTCGTCTATGCAAAGTGGCGCTGCCACTACGAGCTAAAATAAGTAATACCGTCCCGCGGGTTACGCGCGAACGTTTCAGGAAAATGTGCTCGTCCATGCAAAGTGGCGCTGCCACTACGAGCTAAAATAATGTATTATCGTCCCGCGGTTTACGCGTGGACATTTCTGGAAAACTAGGCTCGTCTATGCAAAGAGGCATTGCCCCTACGAACTAAGGATACTGTCCCGCGGGTTACGCGCGAACAATTCTGAGAAACTGTGCTCGTCCATGCAAAGAGGCATTGCCCCTACGAGCTAAGGATACCGTCCCGCGGGTTACGCGCAGACGTTGTGCCGGAACACAAGGCGCTCGTCCATGCAAAGAGGCGCGACCCCTACGAGCGGGCTCAAACCCATAGTACTGCCCCATGACCATACTAGGCACTCGTCCATGCAAAGAGGTGCGACCCCTACGAGTGGGTGGATCAAACCAGCAGTCCCTACCCTTAGAGTTCCAATGGTAAAGTGATCACTTACTCGAGTTCTAGCGCACATACATCGAAAACCTTAGATAACCAATCGCATTGCTCATCATGAAATATAATTTAAACACATAATCGCTTGCATAGCTTGTAAGTATACCATGATAAAACGTAAATTTAAACACGTGTCCCTCGCCCCGAAAACAGGTTAAAAACAGTGAAAATAGTGAAATGGGGGCTGTGAGACTCACCTGAGGTTCTTGTTAAGGGATTAATCGAGATTCGGGTTTTCTTGGTGTTGGCCTCGGAATCGAAGGTCTAGAATACGATTAAATAACAAGAAATCTATATTAAGATCAAGATATAAGGGTTGGAAAGTAGATCTCAAGGTTATAATCTCGGCTTACCTAGTAACAGGATCGGAATTGAAAATCAAATAGATGCTTGGGAGATGATTCAGAGCAGATTTGCAGTTTTAAGAGAGAAGTTTGAAGTGTGTTGAGTGATAATTTTAGGTTACATATTTATAGGCAAACTCAATGGAACACAATCCCTTGATTTAGGGGATTGTAATCTTTTCATATCTAGGTGTGATGATGATAAAGTATGGAAAGTATTATTATTTATTCAAAAGTGGAGGAGTAGGTAAAAGATTCTGATTTTCGCAGGACATGCAGGTCTGTGGTTGGTGAGAGTAGGGTGGCTGATAGTTGACTGTTCATGCCACAGTGTGCTTTTGCCAGTGCACAGTAAAAAGTAGAAATTTTCTGAAACACGTTACTGTTTTCTTTTGGGCGGGAATAATCCCCTTTATTCTGAAAAATACTGTGTTTTGTGCGTGTAACCTTGCGCGTACAGCCTTATGCGTGTAGGATTCTGCGTGTAGAATGTTTCTTTGCTGCGGGTAGGTACGTAACCTTCTCGCAGTCAGGGACATTGAGTTTCATTTGTAGATTCTCCAGGTGGTCTTGGTATTTCAACATAGTGATCAGTTATGTTGAAGTCAATTCCATCCTGGAGCTTCAGACAAACTAGCTCTCAATGTTCCCGCCATGCGGGGAGGTTAGTTCCCTTCCGCACGCGCATAAACGATTTAGGGTGCACCCGCCTTAGCATCATGCGTGACGGTCAACCCATAAGACATCATAACGTTAAGGTACATGAAAACATAAAGCCAAAACATTCGCGCATGGCGCATATAACATATGCCCACGCTGGTTCTTAACATGGTGCGCTCGCGCATGGCGCACCTAACAAATGCACGCGCTGACTAACATGGCGCGCTCGCGCAGGGCGCACATAACAAATGCACGCGCTGACTAACATGGCGCGCTCGCGCAGGGCGCACATATCAAATGCACGCGCTGACTAACATGGCGCGCTCGCGCAGGGCGCACATAACAAATGCACGCGCTTAATATTTACAATCACCTAATTATTAGGTTGATTACTTAGTTTAAGGGGTTGGGAATTTACCGGGTGTCACATTCTCCCCTCGTTAAACGAATTTCGTCCCGAAATTTAGGAGACGTTGCTGGCAGAAGCCATGTTCTGAAAGAGGTGTGGGTATTTCATGCGCATCTGATCTTCTCTTTCCCAAGTGAATTCAGGCCCACGCCTCGAGTTCCATTGAACCTTTACTAACTTGATTTTGCTCCTGCGTAACTTTTGTTCTTTCCAATCGGTTACTGCTATAGGTTCTTCTATGAAGTGCAGCTGTTTGTCGATGTGAATCTCTTCCATCGGCAAAATTAACGTTTCGTCAGATAAACACTTTTTGAGGTTGGACACATGGAACGTATCGTGAACTCCACTGAGTTCGGCGGGTAAACGAAGTTTATAAGCAACCGGACCGATCCTTTCCAGGATCTCAAATGGTCCAATGTAGCGCGGATTCAACTTTCCTCGCTTGCCGAAACGGGGGACTCCTTTCCATGGAGAGACTTTCAAAAGTACTTTATCCCCTACTTGAAATTCCAATGGTTTCCTTCGCACATCTGCGTAGCTCTTCTGTCTGTCGCGCGCTGTCTTAAGGCGATCCCTTATCTGAAAAATCTTGTCTGTTGTTTCTTGGATCAATTCTGGACCAGTCATTTGCTTGTCACCCACTTCAGCCCAGCATGGTGGGGATCTACACTTGCGCCCATACAAAGCTTCGAACGGCGCAGCCTTAATGCTTGTGTGATAGCTATTGTTGTAAGAAAATTCAACCAATGGGAGATGAGTATCCCAGCTACCTTCGAAATCGATTGCGCACTCGCGCGCAGCATATCTTCCAATGTCTGGATTGTTCGCTCGCTTTGCCCATCCGTTTGAGGATGATAAGCTGTACTCATATCAAGGCGAGTACCTAGAGCTCCTTGTAACGATCTCCAAAACCTTGATGTGAACCGACTATCTCTATCAGAAATGATGGACTCTGGGACTCCATGTTTTGAAACTACTTCTCGAATATACAGTCGGGCTAACTTTTCCATCTTATCGGTTTCCTTGATTGGCAGGAAGTGCGCTGACTTAGTTAGCCGATCCACAATAACCCATATTGTGTCATAACCCCCAGGTGTCCTTGGCAGTTTGGTGATGAAGTCCATAGAGATTTGTTCCCACTTCCACATGGGAATTTCTGGCTGCTGAAGCAACCCTGATGGTTTCTGGTATTCAGCCTTCACCTTCGAACACGTCAGGCACTTACTGACATACGTCGCGATGGCGCCTTTAAGATTGGGCCACCAATACAACATTTTAACATCTTGGTACATCTTGTCTGCGCCAGGATGTACGGAATACCGCGTCTTGTGAGCTTCGTTCAATACTTGCTCGCGCAATCCTCCCTTGAGAGGGACCCATATGCGGTTAGCGAAATATAGATTGCCGTTCTCTTTAAGTTCCAAATTCTTAACCATACCCCCAAGGCATTCGTTTTTAACAAACTCTGGTTTCAAGGCTTCTTGCTGAGCGTCTCGGATGCGGGTAGAGAGATCTGCGTGAATGGTCAACCTTAGAGCCTTGACTCGTAGCGTTTTTATTCACTCCTTCCTACTTAGCGCGTCTGCTACCACATTCGCCTTTCCAGGGTGGTACTTTATTTCACAATCATAATCGTTCAACAATTCAACCCATCTTCGTTGCCTCATGTTTAAATCCTTTTGATCAAATATATGTTGAAGGCTCTTGTGATCCGTAAAGATTACACACTTTGTACCATAGAGGTAATGGCGCCAAATCTTTAGCGCGAAGACAACCGCTCCAAGTTCCAGATCATGCGTTGTGTAGTTCTTCTCATTGGTCTTAAGTTGGCGCGAGGCATACGCTATGACTTTGTCTCGCTGCATAAGGACACATCCGAGTCCTTGATGTGAAGCGTCGCAGTAAACGACGATGTCATCTGTCCCCTCGGGCAGAGATAGAATTGGCGCACTACATAACTTCTGCTTCAACATTTGAAACGCTGCTTCCTGCTTTTCGCCCCAAACAAACATCCTGTCTTTCTGAGTTAGCGCGGTCAGAGGTAGAGCTATCTTGGAGAAGTTCTCAATGAAGCGTCGATAGTAGCCAGCTAGTCCAAGGAATTGCCTCACCTCAGTTGGGGTTTTTGGCGCTTCCCAGTTTTCGATGGCCTTGACTTTAGAAGGATCAACGTGAATTCCTTTCTCGTTTACAACGTGACCGAGAAAGTGAACTTCTCTAAGCCAAAACTCGCACTTGGAAAACTTCGCATACAACTTTTCTTTCCTTAACAATTCCAAAATCAATCTCAGGTGTTGCTCATGCTCGGCCTTGGTCCGAGAGTAAATCAGAATATCATCTATAAACACAATCACAAACTTGTCCAAGTATGGTTTGCACACGCGGTTCATCAAATCCATGAATATAGCCGGCGCATTAGTTAGCCCGAAAGGCATCACTAAGAACTCATAATGGCCATATCTAGTTCGGAAGGCTGTCTTTGGCGCGTCTTCCTCATGGACCCTAAGTTGGTGGTATCCTGACCGTAGATCTATCTTCGAATAATAACTGGATCCCTGCAACTGGTCAAATAAGTCGTCAATCCTCGGTAAAGGGTACCGATTTTTGACTGTCAGCTTGTTCAGCTCCCTGTAGTCAATACACATCCGGAAGGAACCATCCTTCTTCTTTACAAACAGTACTGGAGCTCCCCAAGGTGAGAAACTTGGGCGAATGAAACCCTTATCCAATAGTTCCTGTAACTGATTGGATAGTTCTTGCATCTCAGATGGAGCTAATCGATAAGGCGCTCGTGCTACTGGCGCAGCTCCTGGGACCAAATCGATGCGAAATTCGACTTGTCGCGGCGGCGGTAATCCGGGCAGATCTTCAGGAAAAACTTCTGGAAATTCGCGCACTACTGGTAAGTCTTCAATTCTTCGCTCATCTTTCTTCTCTACTACATGCGCCAGGAAGGCGTAGCACCCTTTCCTTAGGCACTTACGCGCCTTTAGGCACGAAATCAGTTTCGTCGCAACTCCCTTTCTTTCCCCTTGAATCATCAAAGTTTCTCCGTTCAACAGTGGAATCCGGACCTGCTTCTCATGACAAATAACCTCTGCGAGATTCTCGACTAACCAATCCATACCTACCACAATGTCAAAACTTCCCAAATCTATAGGCAACAAGTTAATATTGAACTCGTGACCTCCCATGAATAAAACACATTGCTCAGCCCTTTCGCTCGCGCACAACTGCCTACCATTGGCCAGTTCTATAGTATAAGGTATGTCTAGCCTACTGGTTGCTAGACCTAAGGAGTTTTTAAACTCAGAGGATATAAAACTTAGATCAGCGCCAGTATCAAATAAGACAGATGCAAAATGGCCGTTAAGTAAAAACGTACCGGTTACCACATTTGGCTCTTCTTTTGCTTCGCCTGCGCCGATCACAAAAGCTCTCCCACGAGCTTGGTTCCCTTTTTGCGGGCAATCCCGACTAAAATGCCCTGGCTTCCCGCATGCGTAGCAGTTGTCGCTTGCTCCAGCTTCTCTGATACGGCAATTCATCGTCTTGTGCCCTGGTCTGCCACATTTGGCACATTCGATTCTTGCGCATTCACCCTCGTGGTGGTACTTGCATTTGTTGCACCATGGGCGAGGCCCGCTGTATCCTTTCCTTGACGACTCTGCGGCTTGGATCGCGTAAGTCTTTACGCTCTCCTGCTTCTTGAACGGTGGCTGCTTGGAGTCGGACCCTCGGTGGTGAGAGTTCCATTTCCTTTTGGAGTCAGAGGTTCGCTGCTCGCTTCCGCGCGTAGTCAACATACCCGCACGGACCGTATCCCTTGTAAGGGTGATGGCCCGCGCAACCGCCTCATCGAAGGTTGGAGGCGCTGCGGCGTTGAGCGGAACCCTAACAACAGGAGGCAACCCAAAGATATACCTCTCGACCTTCTTTTCCTCTGTGTTTGCCATATCTGGCACCAACTGACAAAGCTCGTTGAACCGGTTGTTGTAGGCGTCGATATCCGTTCCTACCATAGTGTGGTTCCAGAATTCTTGTTGCAGACTCTGAATCTCTGCGCGAGAGCAGAACTTTCTCATCAACATTTCCTTCAGTTCCTCCCAGGTCTTGTGAAGAGCAACTTCTCGCCCCAAAGTCTTCACTTGAAGCTTCCACCAAGATGAAGCTGCTTCTTGGAACATGCAGGTCGCGTAAAGGACCTTCTGGTTCTCACTACATCTGCTAATGGAGAGAACTGTCTCCATCTTGTCAATCCAATTGTAGAGCCCAATGGCTCCTTCAGTGCCTTTGAATGACCAAGGCCTACAGGCCATGAATGTCTTATAGGAGCATCCTTTGTCCAAGGCTCCTGATTCGGGTTCTGGGGTCTCATTCTGACGACCCTGACTAGATTCGGCCTTGCTGGCCTCATGTGTCGCAATCGCCTGCGCGATTATTTCCGCGAGTTCCTCGGGTGTCATGGTAATTCCCTTGGCTTTAGTTGGAGGCATTCTCGCTTTAAAAGAGAATGGAAATATATCAAACTTAGCGCATGTACTCTGAGCACATAATGTTATCATTATTTACTAGACACTGTGTGACCCGTGTTCCTAAGTGTGTGTATAGTTTCTTTTGAAGATATTTTCTTTGAAAAGTATTTCATGTGATTCCCCAACGGTTATAGTCTAGGTTAAAACTTCTTTTCCTAGTTCGCTATAACCAGTGCTCTGATACCAATCTGTCACACCCGGCCCTGAGCGGCGGAAACAGCCGGGCGCGCGCTCGTGGGGATTGATAATTAAGCACGGGCCATTGCAAACATTCAAAGATTTTCATTGCGCGTGAAATGTTTAATACAATACATTTACATAAAAAAAACATCCAAGTATAAAACTGTTGAAGATTTCCAAGCCATATCCCCTTGCGCGGTGGGAACAACCACGCGCATCGAAGGGATAGAACTAAAATCTTCCAAAAAGCTAGTTTAGATGTTCAGCGTGAGGTGCTCTAAGTGTGACTCCATGCGCTACCTAATTATCTCCTGAAAGACACGTAAAAACATTTGAATCAGTATAAACTGAGTGAGTTCACAAGTTTTAGTAACTTGATAAATCGTATTGCATCAATAATCTTGACACAAATCATTATGAAACACAATTCTGATAGCATCATTAAAACACAAGCTTGGTAAAACATAGTTATATCAACATATTCTGATAAAATCGTTCCGCGGGTTACGCGCGAACATTTCTGGGAACTATGCTCGTCTATGCAAAGTGGCGCTGCCACTACGAGCTAAAATAAGTAATACCGTCCCGCGGGTTACGCGCGAACGTTTCAGGAAAATGTGCTCGTCCATGCAAAGTGGCGCTGCCACTACGAGCTAAAATAATGTATTATCGTCCCGCGGTTTACGCGTGGACATTTCTGGAAAACTAGGCTCGTCTATGCAAAGAGGCATTGCCCCTACGAGCTAAGGATACTGTCCCGCGGGTTACGCGCGAACAATTCTGAGAAACTGTGCTCGTCCATGCAAAGAGGCATTGCCCCTACGAGCTAAGGATACCGTCCCGCGGGTTACGCGCAGACGTTGTGCCGGAACACAAGGCGCTCGTCCATGCAAAGAGGCGCGACCCCTACGAGCGGGCTCAAACCCATAGTACTGCCCCATGACCATACTAGGCACTCGTCCATGCAAAGAGGTGCGACCCCTACGAGTGGGTGGATCAAACCAGCAGTCCCTACCCTTAGAGTTCCAATGGTAAAGTGATCACTTACTCGAGTTCTAGCGCACATACATCGAAAACCTTAGATAACCAATCGCATTGCTCATCATGAAATATAATTTAAACACATAATCGCTTGCATAGCTTGTAAGTGTACCATGATAAAACGTAAATTTAAACACGTGTCCCTCGCCCCGAAAACAGGTTAAAAACAGTGAAAATAGTGAAATGGGGGCTGTGAGACTCACCTGAGGTTCTTGTTAAGGGATTAATCGAGATTCGGGTTTTCTTGGTGTTGGCCTCGGAATCGAAGGTCTAGAATACGATTAAATAACAAGAAATCTATATTAAGATCAAGATATAAGGGTTGGAAAGTAGATCTCAAGGTTATAATCTCGGCTTACCTAGTAACAGGATCGGAATTGAAAATCAAATAGATGCTTGGGAGATGATTCAGAGCAGATTTGCAGTTTTAAGAGAGAAGTTTGAAGTGTGTTGAGTGATAATTTTAGGTTACATATTTATAGGCAAACTCAATAGAACACAATCCCTTGATTTAGGGGATTGTAATCTTTTCATATCTAGGTGTGATGATGATAAAGTATGGAAAGTATTATTATTTATTCAAAAGTGGAGGAGTAGGTAAAAGATTCTGATTTTCGCAGGACATGCAGGTCTGTGGTTGGTGAGAGTAGGGTGGCTGATAGTTGACTGTTCATGCCACAGTGTGCTTTTGCCAGTGCACAGTAAAAAGTAGAAATTTTCTGAAACACGTTACTGTTTTCTTTTGGGCGGGAATAATCCCCTTTATTCTGAAAAATACTGTGTTTTGTGCGTGTAACCTTGCGCGTACAGCCTTATGCGTGTAGGATTCTGCGTGTAGAATGTTTCTTTGCTGCGGGTAGGTACGTAACCTTCTCGCAGTCAGGGACATTGAGTTTCATTTGTAGATTCTCCAGGTGGTCTTGGTATTTCAACATAGTGATCAGTTATGTTGAAGTCAATTCCATCCTGGAGCTTCAGACAAACTAGCTCTCAATGTTCCCGCCATGCGGGGAGGTTAGTTCCCTTCCGCACGCGCATAAACGATTTAGGGTGCACCCGCCTTAGCATCATGCGTGACGGTCAACCCATAAGACATCATAACGTTAAGGTACATGAAAACATAAAGCCAAAACATTCGCGCATGGCGCATATAACATATGCCCACGCTGGTTCTTAACATGGTGCGCTCGCGCATGGCGCACCTAACAAATGCACGCGCTGACTAACATGGCGCGCTCGCGCAGGGCGCACATAACAAATGCACGCGCTGACTAACATGGCGCACTCGCGCAGGGCGCACATATCAAATGCACGCGCTGACTAACATGGCGCGCTCGCGCAGGGCGCACATAACAAATGCACGCGCTTAATATTTACAATCACCTAATTATTAGGTTGATTACTTAGTTTAAGGGGTTGGGAATTTACCGGGTGTCACAAGCAGCACTTGACCGGGTCGTGGCAGAACAATCAAGGGTGAATCTTATCCAGACCCAGGCTATTCAACGCCTAGTTGCAGAGAATCAGATGCAGTCGTCCCTGCTGGTAGAACATGGAAAGATCATAGATGCTCTGAAGGAGTTCTTGGCATCTCAGGGGGAGACGAGCTGTAAAGGCGACGAGTTGAGGACGAAGAGAAGAAATGATAGAGGCGATGATCCCAATGCGTCGAAAGATGCAGGTGGTGAGCTACCAAGAACTACTCAAGCTCTTTGAACTTCCACAACTCAGGGGGAGTCGACATCTGCAGCTGGTGATGATGTGGTGGTGGTGGACGTAGAGGAGATGGATGATGTTTTGGTTGGTGATGATGATGTACTACCAAGTGATGTGATAGAGAAGATTGGAGAAGATATTGTGATTGATACAGAGATAGAAGAGGGAGAGATAGTAGAAGAGAATGTGGAGCATGAGATACCAGATGTTGAGAAAGCAGGTTTGAGTGAACAGATTGGAAGCGATGAGTCTGAATGAGAAGAGCAGCCTAGATGGAAGGAAGGCTATGCTCAGTGGTTCGTCAAAACGAAGAAACCGGCGGTCCCTACAATGTTTAAGAAGAGTTACAACATTAAAGGCTATGCTGAAGCGAAGAAAGGGATTATTTGCTGGATCTATGATGAGCAGTTGAGGCTCTTCGTGATTAAAAGGTATGACGGTGTTCAGTATTTTAAAAGACTGTTAAGATCGTTTAATACACTGCCGAAATGTGAAGTGAAAGACTTAGCCAGATTGGGGTTAATCAATCGAAGTGACGATAATATGGCCAGAGTTATTGGGAAGATAGTATGGAAAGAAAGTATTAAAGAGAAAAAGTTTGAGTTGTTAAAACAATAGAAAGGGAAATTAGTTGAAGATACTGAAAGAGGAATGAGAGCAGATGGAAAACCTTGGATGGTGATGAAATATAAGCCGATTCGGTGTTTGAAAGAGGTTCCAATGAAGACTATGCCTCAAGATGTGCTGAAAGATCTGAAATGGTGGTATGTGGATTGCCAGACTGCTGAAGCCGTGATGGAAGACGAAGACGAACAAGAAGTGCTAAGAGTGTATGATCCGATGCATCTTGTTAATTTATCTAAAGCTGATCTGCAGGTGTTAAACGACAAGAAGATATTCTATATTCCTGCTTGGAAAGGCGAAGCGAGGAAATATCAGCGAGTAGTCACGGTCTGTGTAAGAGAGGGAGTGCATGCATGAAGATTACAAGACAAGTGCTAAAAGATAAAGATATGAAGCTACTGCCAAGGGGGAGTCTGTTGGTGCATAATGTCAGTAGTTCATAGTCTAGTGTCTGTAATCCAGTCTGTAATGTTAATTGTGTTTTTTTTATGTTTAAGCGAAGTTACTGACAAGTTCGCTTATCAGGCGAACTTGTTAGTCAAGCGAAGTTAGCAACAACTTCGCCTGAACATATCAGGCGAAGTTGTCGTGTATTTATACGCTAGGTCACGGCTTGTTTAGGGTTTTTTAAGGTAATCGTATACAGACGTGTGTGAGTCGAGAGACGTGAGAACCAGAGAGTATTGAGTCTGTATTCAGTGATTATATCACGTGTTTCGGTTATAATATAACGTGTGTTCGTTTATTCGTATCGTGTGTTAATCGTATTCGTGTTCTACGCTCGTAACAACCTACGCAGGGATTCCGCACCTGTGTAGATCGAGATATCCCGTGCAGATCCATCCAGGGAACCTACAACCATCAACATTGTAAAATCGGTTCTCAATGATTACTCTGTAAGGCGGTTTAATCACACTTTTATGATCTTTCACATGTACTCTATATGCTTTGGAGTGTGATGAATAATCAACAAAGAAAAGTAAACCCATTTGAATATTGAATAGTCATCAATAATCACAAAATAGAACGTTTTTTGCCAATTATTGGAACACTTAAAGGAACAAAGAGATCCATGTGAAGCATTTCAAGTAGGTTTTTGATTGAATTCACCATTTTTGTCTTGTGTGACGATTTGTGTTGTTTTTCTTTCATGAATGATCAACATTTTTCATCGAATTGAATTCTTTTGGAGGTAAACCAATTACATGTTCACACTTGATAAGCTTATTCATGTTCTTTAGATTAACATGACACAAATTCTATGCCACAATTTGGTTTCACATTCAGAATATTTTAACACACAACATGTTCCTCCCCTTGACACTGCATCTTTCATTCTTTAGCTTGTATAAGTTCTCATTTCAAGGAGCCATCATCATTATTATTTCAGGAGGAATCACAAATTTTGATTTCAAGATGAAGCAGTGGAGTCATCAAATCCCACTTTGTAACCTTTGTCACACATTTGTTATATACTTAGTAAATTTTACCGAAGTCCTACAACATGTAGCGCATCGTCAAATGAAACTTTTCCCTTAGTCAAAGTTCTTTTTCCTATAATTTTTCATCCATTCTCATCACTTCCAAAGGCAACAGGACTTCAAATTTGTTTCAATGTCTTCTCGATATAACTTGAAGGATTGAATGAGCTTCTCGAGGTCAAAGAGCCAACTCAAACCGTCAACATTGTAAAAATGGTTATCAATGAATACCGTGTAAGCAGATTCAATCACACTTATATGATTTTTTACGTGTACTCTATGTGCTTTTGAGTGTGATGAATAATCAACAAAGAACATTCAAGAGACTTAGATGGAACAAGTTCAGATAGTCCTTAGTTTTTTAATAATAAACACTTGCAGCCAAAAGGCTTAAGGAAATCGATATAAGGTTTCCTTTAAGACGAAATCTCATAAGAAGTTTTGTTATGATTCTTGTTGAGAAGCACCTTGTGTTGAACATAACATGTTTTGTTGATTGCTTAAGCCCAAAAAGATACTAGTAGATACGCATCTGCAATCATGGTCCTTGCAGATTCAATTAACGTTCTGTTTATTCTTTCTGCAACACCATTTTGCTCTGGACTTTTAGGAGAACTGAATTGCTAAAATATCCGTTTTGCTTGACAAAGAGCCAACTCGGACCATCAACATTATAAAAAATTGGTTCTGAATGAATACTGTGTAAGGCGGTTTAATCACACTTTTATGATCTTTCTCATGTACTCTATATGCTTTGGAGTGTGATGAATAATCAACAAAGAAAAGTAAACCCATTTGAATGTTGAATAGTCATCAATAATCACAAAATAGAACGTTTTTTGCCAATTATTGGAACACTTAAAGAAACAAAGAGATCCATGTGAAGCATTTCAAGTAGGTTTTTGATTGAATTCACCATTTTTGTCTTGTGTGACGATTTGTGTTGTTTTTCTTTCATGAATGAACAACATTTTTCATCGAATTGAATTCACTTGGAGGTAAAACAATTACATGTTCACACTTGATAAGCTTATTCATGTTCTTTAGATTAACATGACACAAATTCTATGCCACAATTTGGTTTCACATTCAGAATATTTTGACACAAAACATGTTCCTCCCCTTGACACTGCATCTTTCATTCTTAGCTCGTATAAGTTCTCATTTCAAGGAGCCATCATCATTATTATTTCAGGAGGAATCACAAATTTTGGATTCAAGATGAAGCAGTGGAGTCATCAAAATCCCACTTTTTAACCTTTGTCACACATTTTTTATATACTTAGTAAATTTTACCGAAGTCCTACAACATGTAGCGCATCGTCAAATGAAACTTTTCCGTTAGTCAAAGTTTTTTTTCCTATAATTTTTCATCCATTCTCATCACTTCCAAAGGCAACAGGCCTTCAAATTTGTTTCAATGTCTTCTCGATATAACTTGAAGGATTGAATAAGCTTCTCGAGGTCAAAGAGCCAACTCAAACCATCAACATTGTAAAAATGGTTATCAATGAATACCGTGTAAGCAGATTCAATCACACTTATATGATTTTTAACGTGTACTCTATGTGCTTTTGAGTGTGATGAATAATCAACAAAGAACATTCAAGAGACTTAGATGGAACAAGTTCAGATAGTCCATAGTTTTTTAATAATAAACACTTGCAGCCAAAAGGCTTAAGGAAATCGATATAAGGTTTCCTTTAAGACGAAATCTCATAAGAAGTTTTGTTATGATTCTTGTTGAGAAGCACCTTGTGTTGAACATAACATGTTTTGTTGATTGCTTAAGCCCAAAAAGATACTAGTAGATACGCATCAGCAATCATGGTCCTTGCAGATTCAATTAACGTTCTGTTTATTCTTTCTGCAACACCATTTTGCTCTGGACTTTTAGGAGAACTGAATTGCTAAAATATCCGTTTTGCTTGACAAAGAGCCAACTCGGACCATCAACATTATAAAAAATTGGTTCTGAATGAATACTGTGTAAGGCTGTTTAATCACACTTTTATGATCTTTCTCATGTACTCTATATGCTTTGGAGTGTGATGAATAATCAACAAAGAAAAGTAAACCCATTTGAATGTTGAATAGTCATCAATAATCACAAAATAGAATGTTTTTTGCCAATTATTGGAACACTTAAAGGAACAAAGAGATCCATGTGAAGCATTTCAAGTAGGTTTTTGATTGAATTCACCATTTTTGTCTTGTGTGACGATTTGTGTTGTTTTTCTTTCATGAATGATCAACATTTTTCATCGAATTGAATTCACTTGGAGGTAAAACAGTTACATGTTCACACTTGATAAGCTTATTCATGTTCTTTAGACTAACATGACACAAATTCTATGCCACAATTTGGTTTCACATTCAGAATATTTTGACACAAAACATGTTCCTCCCCTTGACACTGCATCTTTCATTCTTAGCTCGTATAAGTTCTCATTTCAAGGAGCCATCATCATTATTATTTCAGGAGTAATCACAAATTTTGGATTCAAGATGAAGCAGTGGAGTCATCAAAATCCCACTTTTTAACCTTTGTCACACATTTTTTATATACTTAGTAAATTTTACCGAAGTCCTACAACATGTAGCGCATCGTCAAATGAAACTTTTCCGTTAGTCAAAGTTTTTTTTCCTATAATTTTTCATCCATTCTCATCACTTCCAAAGGCAACAGGCCTTCAAATTTGTTTCAATGTCTTCTCGATATAACTTGAAGGATTGAATAAGCTTCTCGAGGTCAGAGAGCCAACTCAAACCATCAACATTGTAAAAATGGTTATCAATGAATACCGTGTAAGCAGATTCAATCACACTTATATGAGTTTTTACATGTACTCTATGTGCTTTTGAGTGTGATGAATAATCAACAAAGAACATTCAAGAGACTTAGATGGAACAAGTTCAGATAGTCCTTAGTTTTTTAATAATAAACACTTGCAGCCAAAAGGCTTAAGGAAATCGATATAAGGTTTCCTTTAAGACGAAATCTCATAAGAAGTTTTGTTATGATTCTTGTTGAGAAGCACCTTGTGTTGAACATAACATGTTTTGTTGATTGCTTAAGCCCAAAAAGATACTAGTAGATACGCATTTGCAATCATGGTCCTTGCAGATTCAATTAACGTTCTGTTTATTCTTTCTGCAACACCATTTTGCTCTGGACTTTTAGGTGAACTGAATTGCTAAAATATACATTTTGCTTGACAAAGAGCCAACTCGGACCATCAACATTGTAAAATTGGTTCTCAATAAATACTGTGTAGGGCGGTTTAATCACACTTTTATGATCTTTCACATGTACTCTATATGCTTTGGAGTGTGATGAATAATCAACAATGAAAAGTAAACCCATTTGAATGTTGAATAGTCATCTATAATCACAAAATAGAACGTTTTTTGCCAATTATTGGAACACTTAAAGGAACAAAGAGATCCGTGTGAAGCATTTCAAGTAGGTTTTTGAATGAATTCACCATTTTTGTCTTGTGTGACGATTTGTGTTGTTTTTCTTTCTTGAATGATCAACATTTTTCATCGAATTGAATTCTCTTGGAGGAAAAACAATTACATGTTCACACTTGATAAGCTTATTCATGTTCTTTAGTTTAACATGACACAAATTCTATGCCACAATTTGGTTTCACATTCAGAATATTTTGACACAAAACATGTTCCTCCCCTTGACACTGCATCTTTCATTCTTAGCTCGTATAAGTTCTCATTTCAAGGAGCCATCATCATTATTATTTCAGGGGAAATCACAAATTTTGGTTTCAAGATAAAGCAGTGGAGTCATCAAATCCCACTTTGTAACCTTTGTCACACATTTGTTATATACTTTGTCAATTTTACCGAAGTCCTACAACATGTAGCGCATCGTCAAATGAAACTTTTCCGTTAGTCAAAGTTCTTTTTCCTATAATTTTTCATCCATTCTCATCACTTCCAAAGGCAACAGGCCTTCAAATTTGTTTCAATGTCTTCTCGATATAACTTGAAGGATTGAATGAGCTTCTCGAGGTCAAAGAGCCAACTCAAACCATCAAAATTGTAAAAATGGTTATCAATGAATACCGTGTAAGCAGATTCAATCACACTTATATGATTTTTTACATGTACTCTATGTGCTTTTGAGTGGGATGAATAATCAACAAAGAACATTCAAGAGACTTAGATGGAACAAGTTCAGATAGTCCTTAGTTTTTTAATAGTAAAAACTTGCAGCCAAAAGGCTTAAGGAAATCGATATAATGTTTCCTTTAAGACGAAATCTCATAAGAAGTTTTGTTATGATTCTTGTTGAGAAGCACCTTGTTTTGAACATAACATGTTTTGTTGATTGCTTAAGCCCAAAAATATACTAGTAGATACGCATCTGTAATCATGGTCCTCGCAGATTCAATTAACGTTCTGTTTATTCTTTCTGCAACACCATTTTGCTCTGGACTTTTAAGAGAACTA
Organism: Bidens hawaiensis; assembly: GCF_021521415.1. Classification (NCBI taxonomy): domain Eukaryota; kingdom Viridiplantae; phylum Streptophyta; class Magnoliopsida; order Asterales; family Asteraceae; genus Bidens; species Bidens hawaiensis. The sequence goes on from NW_027496746.1 coordinate 198,731, forward strand.
AATTGCAAAAATATCCATTTTGCTTGACAAAGTGCCAACTCGGACCATCAACATTGTAAAATTGGTTCTCAATGAATACTGTGTAAGGCGGTTTAATCACACTTTTATGATCTTTCACATGTACTCTATATGCTTTGGAGTGTGATGAATAATCAACAAAGAAAAGTAAACCCATTTGAATGTTGAATAGTCATCAATAATCACAAAATAGAACGTTTTTTGCCAATTATTGGAACACTTAAAGGAACAAAGAGATCCATGTGAAGCATTTCAAGTAGTTTTTGGATTGAATTCACCATTTTTGTCTTGTGTGACAATTTGTGTTGTTTTTCATTCATGAATGATTAACATTTTTCATCGAATTGAATTCTATTGGAGGAAAAACAATTACATGTTCACACTTGATAAGCTTATTCATGTTCTTTAGTTTAACATGACACAAATTCTATGCCACAATTTGGTTTCAAATTCAGAATATTTTGACACAAAACATGTTCCTCCCCTTGACACTGCATCTTTCATTCTTAGCTCTATAAGTTCTCATTTCAAGGAGCCATCATCATTATTATTTCAGGGGGAATCACAAATTTTGGTTTCAAGATGAAGCAGTGGAGTCATCAAATCCCACTTTGTAACCTTTGTCACACATTTGTTATATACTTTGTAAATTTTACCGAAGTCCTACAACATGTAGCGCATAGTCAAATGAAACTTTTCCGTTAGTCAAAATTCTTTTTCCTATAATTTTTAATCCATTCTCATCACTTCCAAAGGCAACAGGCCTTCAAATTTGTTTCAATGTCTTCTCGATATAACTTGAAGGATTGAATGAGCTTCTCGAGATCAAAGAGCCAACTCAAACCATCAAAATTGTAAAAATGGTTATCAATGAATACCGTGTAAGCAGATTCAATCACACTTATATGATTTTTTACATGTACTCTATTTGCTTTTGAGTGTGATGAATAATCAACAAAGAACATTCAAGAGACTTAGATGGAACAAGTTCAGATAGTCCTTAGTTTTTTAATAATAAAAACTTGCAGCCAAAAGGCTTAAGGAAATCGATATAATGTTTCCTTTAAGACGAAATCTCATAAGAAGTTTTGTTATGATTCTTGTTGAGAAGCACCTTGTTTTGAACATAACATGTTTTGTTGATTGCTTAAGCCCAAAAATATACTAGTAGATACGCATCTGTAATCATGGTCCTCGCAGATTCAATTAACGTTCTGTTTATTCTTTCTGCAACACCATTTTGCTCTGGACTTTTAAGAGAACTAAATTGCAAAAATATCCATTTTGCTTGACAAAGTGCCAACTCGGACCATCAACATTGTAAAATTGGTTCTCAATGAATACTGTGTAAGGCGGTTTAATCACACTTTTATGATCTTTCACATGTACTCTATATGCTTTGGAGTGTGATGAATAATCAACAAAGAAAAGTAAACCCATTTGAATGTTGAATAGTCATCAATAATCACAAAATAGAACGTTTTTTGCCAATTATTGGAACACTTAAAGGAACAAAGAGATCCATGTGAAGCATTTCAAGTAGTTTTTGGATTGAATTCACCATTTTTGTCTTGTGTGACAATTTGTGTTGTTTTTCATTCATGAATGATTAACATTTTTCATCGAATTGAATTCTATTGGAGGAAAAACAATTACATGTTCACACTTGATAAGCTTATTCATGTTCTTTAGTTTAACATGACACAAATTCTATGCCACAATTTGGTTTCAAATTCAGAATATTTTGACACAAAACATGTTCCTCCCCTTGACACTGCATCTTTCATTCTTAGCTCTATAAGTTCTCATTTCAAGGAGCCATCATCATTATTATTTCAGGGGGAATCACAAATTTTGGTTTCAAGATGAAGCAGTGGAGTCATCAAATCCCACTTTGTAACCTTTGTCACACATTTGTTATATACTTTGTAAATTTTACCGAAGTCCTACAACATGTAGCGCATAGTCAAATGAAACTTTTCCGTTAGTCAAAATTCTTTTTCCTATAATTTTTAATCCATTCTCATCACTTCCAAAGGCAACAGGCCTTCAAATTTGTTTCAATGTCTTCTCGATATAACTTGAAGGATTGAATGAGCTTCTCGAGATCAAAGAGCCAACTCAAACCATCAAAATTGTAAAAATGGTTATCAATGAATACCGTGTAAGCAGATTCAATCACACTTATATGATTTTTTACATGTACTCTATTTGCTTTTGAGTGTGATGAATAATCAACAAAGAACATTCAAGAGACTTAGATGGAACAAGTTCAGATAGTCCTTAGTTTTTTAATAATAAAAACTTGCAGCCAAAAGGCTTAAGGAAATCGATATAATGTTTCCTTTAAGACGAAATCTCATAAGAAGTTTTGTTATGATTCTTGTTGAGAAGCACCTTGTTTTGAACATAACATGTTTTGTTGATTGCTTAAGCCCAAAAATATACTAGTAGATATGCATCTATAATCATGGTCCTTGCAGATTCAATTAACGTTCTGTTTATTCTTTCTGCAACACCATTTTGCTCTAGACTTTTAGGAGAACTAAAGTGCTAAAATATCCATTTTGCTTGACAAAGTGCCAACTCGGACCATCAACATTGTAAAATTGGTTCTCAATGAATACTGTGTAAGGCGGTTTAATCACACTTTTATGATCTTTCACATGTACTCTATATGCTTTGGAGTGTGATGAATAATCAACAAAGAAAAGTAAACCCATTTGAATGTTGAATAGTCATCAATAATCACAAAATAGAACGTTTTTTGCCAATTATTGGAACACTTAAAGGAACAAAGAGATCCATGTGAAGCATTTCAAGTAGCTCTTGGATTGAATTCACCATTTTTGTCTTGTGTGACATTTTGTGTTGTTTTTCATTCTTGAATGATCAACATTTTTCATCGAATTAAATTCTCTTGGAGAAAAAACAATTACATGTTCACACTTGATAAGCTTATTCATGTTCTTTAGATTAACATGTCACAAATTCTATGCCACAATTTGTTTTCACATTCAGAATATTTTGACACAAAACATGTTCCTCCCCTTGACACTGCATCTTTAATTCTTAGCTCGTATAAGTTCTCATTTCAAGGAGCCATCATCATTATTATTTCAGGAGGAATCACAAATTTTGGTTTCAAGATGAAGCAGTGGAGTCATCAAATCCCACTTTGTAACCTTTGTCACACATTTGTTATATACTTTGTAAATTTTACCGAAGTCCTACAACATGTAGCGCATCGTCAAATAAAACTTTTCCGTTATTCAAAGTTCTTCTTCCTATAATTTTTCATCCATTCTCATCTGTGACAATCGTCAATTTCAGGTTAACTCCGTTAACTCAACTACGTCAATTCAAACTTAAAGATCATTGAATCTATAACGCAAACCTCATTACACTTAAACTAGGGTTTATATGACGCTTAACGCTTACTACATGTGTAGTCTTTCGGGAATTGTACCGAAACGCAAACGAGTTGACGCAAACGATTAGTGAATAAACGAAAAACGTCAAAACAATAATTATGTGATAATTATGTGTTAGACTTATGTGTTATGTGATAATATTGTTATAAACATTAACTCAATGTGCTAGAACTAATTATTTAAGCTAGAGAAGTAACATTTGGAAGTTGAGGGACTTGAGTGTAATATATATTGTTATTAAATAATATTATATTAAACCCTAGCCACTCTCTCTCTCCCTCCCAAACCCGACGGCACCTCTAGACCCCCCCCCCCCCCCCCCCTTGCGATCGGCCTTCACACACACACATACAATCAAGATTTTTCAAGTTTGATCGAAGATAAAGGTGCTAGGAAGGTATAAACCACTATTACTTGCATCCTTTATACTTAATTTCGATTTTTAATGGGTTAATTGAAAACCCTAGGGGCCGATTTTTATATATAGATTTTGTTCATATTTCTTGTTTGATTTGATGATGTATTGATGATGAATTGATAACTAGTTTTGATATTATTGCATGTTAATTGTTGTGTCTTTGATTTTGAGATCAAATAAAACCCTAACCATGTATGTATGGTGTAATTGATATGCATGGATAGTTGTTATAGTGTCTAGAAGGTTATATGAATGATTTGTGGTCCATAGATAGTTAAATTGTTGAGTTTAGATGCAAACAGTTTCTGGACAGATTGTGTTGTTGATGTTAAATTGACTGTAACGGGGTGTAAATGTGAAAATTGGTTGAGATAATTGACACTACTGTAAAATAGGTTGAGTCTAGTTTCTAAAGAATATAAATTTGCAATTTTTGGACGTGTATAAGTTAACCTTTATGATTTTACTAAAACGTTGTGCAAAGCTGAGTTGTTAGACCTGCTGTTAGGTTGTTTTGTAAATATTATATCTCATGAACTCTGAGACCAATTGGGTTGGTTCCACTTCTGGAAGTTGACTTGTTGACTTAGGAACCTAACCCAAGTGGTCTTGCATTTATTGGATTTTTAGTTTAACGGGAATTTCAAATAAAATTCTGTTGCGCAAGAATTTGACTGTTATGAGTTTGCTGTAATGATTTGATTATTGTGATAAACTATGTGGAATAAAAATATAATAAAATATGTTCTGGAAACCTAAGACATGTATGCTCTTGTGATGATTTTTGATGAATTAATTGAGATGCTATGATCGGTGGTATGGTATAATCTTTCAAGTAGAATTTCTGTCTCGGTGAAACTAGTTGCTGAATTTTGTAAAAGTTGCATGAAACATGGTGATTTCTAATTAATTATCGTGTTTTGACCAAAATGCCCTTGCGGAGAATAATTGCTAATTGATTGTCATGATTTGACCAATTTTCCCTTGCGGGGAATAATTGTTAGTTAATTGTTACGTGTTGACCAAATTGCCCTTACGGGAAGTAATTGCTAAAGATATTCATATGAATGCACGACACGTAAATGATTGCTCACACATGTAACGTATCACAAATACACTTGTTAAGTCACACACGATTCACAAACAAGCACGAAACGTATCTTGTGATTAGGAATTATGTGCCGGGTCTAGAGACTCGTTAATAGTTCCGACACTTAGAAAATCTCTTTGTTGTTTTAGAACGCTAGAGAGAGTTTTCTGTGACGCGCATCACTTGGAGATTTATTTTGGGAATTCTTCGCAAACAGTGAGTTCACTTACCCCTTTTAAACTGTTTTCTAACGCTTTTCACTTGGAGGAGATAACATACTCCGAAAACGCATTTAAGATTTTGTTAATATAGATTATATATCACTTGTAAAGACTAAGTGGCAAACGCAATAACTAAAGTCCTTCATTCACATCGAACCGTTTAATATTGGATAATAGCGAGTCATTGTTGAGTAGTACTATTGGGTTTGACAAACCCCACCCAACGCTAAACTCGACTGGAGGTCGAGTGGGTGTAATCTTGGCTAAACACATACAATGGTCAGGATAGACCTGGTGGCAAGCAAATGATAAACAGTCAGCTTCGGTGTCGAACACTTAGTAATACTTGTTTTATAGGCTAGCTACCAATAGATATATAATTGACATAACACTATCTGGTAACGCAAAAACGCTGAAACGCAAAACGCTGAACGCAAAACGCTGAACGCAAACGCTAAACGCTTTATTTTATTTGAACTTGTGAACTCACCAACCCCGTGTTAACACTTTTAGTATGTTATTCTCAGGTTGCCGAGGCGGGCGCGCGGTATAGGATCATGCATGGTTTTTGAACATTCTGATATGCAAACATGTTTTAACTATTATTACTTGGGTTTTTAAGTCGACCCGCGTGACGCAACTTTTGTCTTTTGGTTTTTACGCTTCCGCACTTATTTTCATTTAAACGTTTTTATCGTTTGATTATAACTAATGATTTCGATCCTGTTAGTTCACCCCCTCTGACGGTAAAACTACGTTAGTGGATTTTGAGGGTGTGACAGATTGGTATCAGAGCCATTGGTTATAGCGAACTAGAAGCTGCATGCATACTAGACTATAACCGCGACGACCCATTAGTTATAATGATACGCACTGCATATGTTTGTGTAGTCTTTGTAATCTTATCTCTTTACCTCTTTCACTCATACGCGCGCATACACGGCTTACCTGTAGGGATGTCGACGCCACCCTCATCATCATCTGATCAGATGACTCATGCTCACGGGAAAGAGCCGCAGCTACCTACCGCATCGCCACCCCGAGTAGTCCCGGAACTCGAAGCTCCCGCACCGAAGAGGTATCGCTTATCCAGAGGCATGTACGAAAAAGAAGTTAGCTGGGATTGGTACCCTAATATGATCAGACGTATGGTCTATCGCGAACAAGTTCCCCCGCTACCACACCCGAACCATCCTGCTTACCCCAACACCCCTACCACCCATAACCGAACCTGTAGAGCGTGTGCTTGCAGCTGTTGTTTCATGCTTGGAGCGTGACATGGGTTACATGCGTTATACGAGAGCTAACGTTTCCGGACTGTTAAAGGAAGGAACGGAAACTAAGGAGGAAATTGCCCGCATGACAGTGGCAATGAAGGAAATGCAAGAGGCTAGTGATCAACAGATGAAGATTATGAGAAAGATGCAAGCCGAGATAATAGACTTGCAAGAGAAACTCCAAGTAGCAAGGACCCGAACCGAGATAGCTTTAGAGCATTGCGATGTCTTGCAAATGTTGAGCCTGAGGCCGAGCCTGAGGCATAGCTTGAAGAGGAACCTGAAGAAGATCCCGAAGAGGAGCCTGAGGAGGATCCCGAGGAAGATCCCGAGGAGGAACCTGAAGAAGAACCGGAGGAAGAACCGGCAGAAGAGGAGGCACACTCAGAGGTGTCCTCAGATGATGACATCTAGTGATGATGACACCTAGATGGAGGGGTTGTCTCCATCCGAACTATTATTTTCTATGATTTTAAGGATTGATTGGAAATACTTTGTAGCGAATACAATGGTTTTAATCATGAATTATTATTTGGATTAATATATGGTTGTGATGTGATGTTGTTTCTTATTTTTTTCTTACCTATCTTTTTATTACATGTATGGTGTGTTGTATATGAAAGAAAAATTCATGTTTAAACATTTTATGCTGTAATTCTAGGAAATAGCAGGAAGAAACGCTGGACACGGACGTGGTAACATCAACCTGACTGCAGCAGAATTCCAAACTCTGCTGAATGACCACGCGGTGGCCGCTCTAGCCGCACATGTCCAGAACCAAGCTGGAGGTCCAATTGGAATGTGTACCTTCAAGAATTACCTTGACTGCAAGCCCAGTACGTTTAAGGGCACCGAGGGAGCTATAGGCTTCCTGCGTTGGGCTGAGAAGGCCGAGTCGGCGTTTGAGATGTGTATTGTCACCCTGCCAGTAGGGTCAAATTTGCTGCTGGAACACTTGAAGATCCTGCCCTCACTTGGTGGAATTCAAACGTACAGATTCTTGGATTGGAACTAGCTAACGCGATGAACTGGGAGGAGTTCAAGAACATGATGCGAGAAGAGGACTGTCCGAGAGAGGATATTGCAAAGTTGGAATCCGAGTTTTGGTCATTGAAGATGGTGGGTTCGGAAATCGAAGCCTACACTACCCGTTCTAACGAGTTAGCTGTGATGTGTCCACGGATGGTAGACCCGCCGAGTAAGAGGATTGAATGTATATTGATGGGTTAGCACCGCAGATTCAGGGGCATGGTGACGTCTTCCAGACCAGCCACGATTCAACAAGCGATCCGGTTAACTCACAAACTGACGGATCAAGCAGTGACCCAAGGTGCGCTACCTCCTTGGGGTTCAACCACTAAAGCCCGTGACAACCCGAGTACTGACAACAACAGCAATAGCAACCCGAACAGCGGAAAGAGAAAGTTTGACAACACCAGATCCTCATCCTCGAACCCCCCACAGCAGCAACACTACCGAAAGCCCGAATTCACTCAAAGCTTCAACAATCAGGGTCACAACAAGCAACTTAGACACAATAAGATCTCGTTGGTCAAAGTTAGATGGAACTCGCAACGAGGCCCAGAATATACATGGGAACGAAAGGACGAATTTCGGAAGAAATACCCCCCACCTATTTCCGCAAAAGGAAATAGTTGATGTGTAAAATTTCGAGGACGAAATTTTTCTAACGGGGGGAGAATGTAACAATTCCGACAAATTCAGGTATACCCTAGCTGGAATATACTATTTACGTGTTATTTAATACTGAATATATGGATTATAATGTGATTATACGAATATATAAGATTCTCAGTACGAATTATACTCAAATGTACAACTAGTCGTATCGGAATTACGATTAATCGATGAACGGTTATTGAAACGCGAACGAATCGGGAATTACATTATAGACGAAATATATAATGTTTAGTGATGTTTACGAAGTATTAAAGATTCGGGATAAGTGAATTATAGCACAGAAATAAAGATTTCGATTTATTAGTACGTCGGTACGATAAACGAAACCTTTAACATCAAACCAAGCAAGAGACGATCGATCAAGCCGAAAAAGATGCACAATTACCGACAATATGATATGTTAAGTCAATAAATCTCATGGTTTAAGTTTTAAAGTTTTTAAATCGGTTTTATATAAATTTAAATTTTAAGCCGAAAAACGACCGTTTTGGCCTCGTTTTAAGCCGAATTAAACGTTTAAACCGAAAAACGAACTGAACCAGATTATCCACAACATTATCCGGATTACACAATCCAAGTTTGTGGCCAAGAATGAAGATGTGGGTCCCCCACCCCACACCCCTAACATGGACCGATCGGTCCACCCTATCCCCATTACACATTCATTTTTCTTTTTTCTACATTCCAACACTTCAAATCCTCTCAACCTTTCACTCATTCAACCAAAAACCTTTGATTTTTAAGAAGATCCACAAGGTATAAACATGATATTATGGTTTGATCTTACTTTTTATTCAAAATCTTGAGAAAATGAGGTTTCAAGTGAAAAATGGGTGAAAACCGAGATGAAACCGATTCTTACATGATCAAGTGATGTATACAAGTTATACAAGGGATCTTGGTCCAAGAAATGACTTAAAAGAGTCAAAAACGAATTTTTAACGGT